>NW_027591033.1:5000-127109 GCF_964213995.1 Mustelus asterias | reverse complement strand
GGGGCGGGAGCACACACCGGGGGGGGGGGGGCGGGAGCACACACCGGGGGGGGGGGGGGGGGGGGAGGCGGGAGCACACACCAGGGGGGGGGAGCGGGTGCACACACTTGGGGGGGGGGGGGGGGGGGGCACACACCCGTGGGGGGGGGTGGAGGCACACACCAGGGCGGGGGGTTGGGGGGGAGGCACACACGTGTGGGGGTGGCGCACGCCCTCTCAACTCTGGAATCAACCTGGTGAATCTCCTCTGCACCCCCTCCAGTGCCAGTAAGGAGACCTGGCAGTGCCGACAGTCTCTCTGTAACAGCCAGTGCTTTCTAACTGTGATCCCACTGGCAGTGCCGACAGTCTCTCTGTAACAGCCAGTGCTTTCTA
Organism: Mustelus asterias; assembly: GCF_964213995.1. Taxonomy (NCBI): domain Eukaryota; kingdom Metazoa; phylum Chordata; class Chondrichthyes; order Carcharhiniformes; family Triakidae; genus Mustelus; species Mustelus asterias. The sequence goes on along the minus strand of NW_027591033.1, from coordinate 126,734 downwards.
ACTGTGATCCCACTGGCAGTGCCAACAGTCTCTCTGTAACAGCCAGTGCTTTCTAACTGTGATCCCACTGGCAGTGCCAACAGTCTCTCTGTAACAGCCAGTGCTTTCTAACTGTGATCCCACTGGCAGTGCCAACAGTCTCTCTGTAACAGCCAGTGCTTTCTAACTGTGATCCCACTGGCAGTGCCGACAGTCTCTCTGTAACAGCCAGTGCTTTCTAACTGTGATCCCACTGGCAGTGCCAACAGTCTCTCTGTAACAGCCAGTGCTTTCTAACTGTGATCCCACTGGCAGTGCCAACAGTCTCTCTGTAACAGCCAGTGCTTTCTAACTGTGATCCCACTGACAGTGCCAACAGTCTCTCTGTAACAGCCAGTGCTTTCTAACTGTGATCCCACTGGCAGTGCCGACAGTCTCTCTGTAACAGCCAGTGCTATCAAACTGTGATCCCACTGGCAGTGCCGACAGTCTCTCTGTAACAGCCAGTGCTATCAAACTGTGATCCCACTGACAGTGCCAACAGTCTCTCTGTAACAGCCAGTGCTTTCTAACTGTGATCCCACTGACAGTGCCAACAGTCTCTCTGTAACAGCCAGTGCTTTCTAACTGTGATCCCACTGACAGTGCCAACAGTCTCTCTGTAACAGCCAGTGCTTTCTAACTGTGATCCCACTGACAGTGCCAACAGTCTCTCTGTAACAGCCAGTGCTTTCTAACTGTGATCCCACTGACAGTGCCAACAGTCTCTCTGTAACAGCCAGTGCTTTCTAACTGTGATCCCACTGACAGTGCCAACAGTCTCTCTGTAACAGCCAGTGCTTTCTAACTGTGATCCCACTGACAGTGCCAACAGTCTCTCTGTAACAGCCAGTGCTTTCTAACTGTGATCCCACTGACAGTGCCAACAGTCTCTCTGTAACAGCCAGTGCTTTCTAACTGTGATCCCACTGACAGTGCCAACAGTCTCTCTGTAACAGCCAGTGCTTTCTAACTGTGATCCCACTGACAGTGCCAACAGTCTCTCTGTAACAGCCAGTGCTTTCTAACTGTGATCCCACTCACAGTGCCAACAGTCTCTCTGTAACAGCCAGTGCTTTCTAACTGTGATCCCACTGGCAGTGCCGACAGTCTCTCTGTAACAGCCAGTGCTTTCTAACTGTGATCCCACTGGCAGTGCCGACAGTCTCTCTGTAACAGCCAGTGCTTTCTAACTGTGATCCCACTGACAGTGCCAACAGTCTCTCTGTAACAGCCAGTGCTATCTAACTGTGATCCCACTCACAGTGCCAACTGTCCCAGTGTGTAACAGCCAGTGCTATCTAACTGTGATCCCACTGGCAGTGCCAACTGTCCCAGTGTGTAACAGCCAGTGCTATCTAACTGTGATCCCACTCACAGTGCCAACTGTCCCAGTGTGTAACAGCCAGTGCTATCTAACTGTGATCCCACTGGCAGTGCCAACTGTCCCAGTGTGTAACAGCCAGTGCTATCTAACTGTGATCCCACTGGCAGTGCCAACTGTCCCAGTGTGTAACAGCCAGTGCTATCTAACTGTGATCCCACTCACAGTGCCAACTGTCCCAGTGTGTAACAGCCAGTGCTATCTAACTGTGATCCCACTGGCAGTGCCAACAGTCCCAGTGTGTAACAGCCAGTGCTTTCTAACTGTGATCCCACTCACAGTGCCAACTGTCCCAGTGTGTAACAGCCAGTGCTATCTAACTGTGATCCCACTGGCAGTGCCAACAGTCCCAGTGTGTAACAGCCAGTGCTATCTAACTGTGATCCCACTGACAGTGCCAACAGTCCCAGTGTGTAACAGCCAGTGCTATCTAACTGTGATCCCACTGACAGTGCCAACAGTCCCAGTGTGTAACAGCCAGTGCTATCAAACTGTGATCCCACTGACAGTGCTGACAGTCTCTCTCCGTAACAGCCAGTGCTTTCTAACTGGTCTCACTGGCAGTGCCGAAGGTCACTGTGTAACAGCCAGTGCTATCTAACTATTATGAGGAAAGGTTGAGGGAGCTCGGGCTGTTCTCTCTGGAGCGGAGGAGGCTGAGGGGAGACTTAATAGAGGTGTATAAAATGATGAAGGGGATAGATAGAGTGAACGTTCAAAGACTATTTCCTCGGGTGGATGGAGCTATTACAAGGGGGCATAACTATAGGGTTCGTGGTGGGAGATATAGGAAGGATATCAGAGGTAGGTTCTTTACGCAGAGAGTGGTTGGGGTGTGGAATGGACTGCCTGCAGCGATAGTGGAGTCAGACACTTTAGGAACATTTAAGCGGTTATTGGATAGAAACATAGAAAAACTACAGCACAAAACAGGCCCTTCGGCCCCACAAGTTGTGCCGAACATATCCCTACCTTTTAGGCCTACCTATAGCCCTCCATCCTGTTAAGTCCCATTTACTCATCCAGGAGTCTCTTAAAAGACCCTATTGAGTTTGCCTCCACCACCACTTACGGCAGCCGATTCCACTCCCACCACCCTCTGTGTGAAAAACCTCCCCCTAACATCTCCCCTGTACCTCCCCCCCAGCACCTCAAACCTGTGTCCTCTCGTGGCAGCCATTTCCACCCTGGGAAAAAGCCTCTGAGAGTCCACCCGATCTATGCCTCTCAACATCTTATATACCTCTATTAGATCTCCTCTCATCCAAAGGAGAAAAGACTGAGCTCCCTCAGCCATTCCTCATAAGGCATGCCACTCAATCCAGGCACCATCCTTGTAAATCGCCTCTGCACCCTTTCAATCTTTTCCACATCCTTCCTGTAATGAGGCGACCATAACTGAGCACAGTACTCCAAGTGGGGTCTGACAAGGGTCTTATATAGCTGCATCATTATCCCCGGACTCCGAAACTCAATCTCTCGATTGATAAAGGCCAGCACACCATACGCCTTCTTAACCACCTCCTCCACCTGCAGGGCCGATTTTAGAGTCCTATGGACCCGGACCCCAAGGTCCTTCTGATCCTCTACAGTACTCAGAGTCTTTCCCTTTATATTGTACTCCTTCATCCCATTTGACCTGCCAAAATGGACCACTACGCATTTATCTGGGTTGAAGTCCATCTGCCACTTCTCCGCCCAGCCTTGCATCCTATCTATGTCCCTCTGTAACTACTGACATCCCTCCAGACTATCCACAACCCCACCAACCTTCGTGTCGTCGGCAAACTTACCAACCCATCCCTCCACTTCGTCATCCAGGTCATTTATGAAAATGACAAACAGCAAGGGTCCCAGAACAGATCCCCTGGGGCACACCACTGGTGACCGACCTCCATTTAGAAAAAGACCCATCTCTACCCACTTTCTACCTCCTTTGGGCAAGCCAGTTCTGGATCCACCGGGCAGCAGCCCCTTGAATCCCATGCCCTCTCATTTTTTCCAGAAGCTTTGCATGGGGGACCTTATCGAACGCCTTGCTAAAATCCATATAAACCACATCTACCGCTTTCCCTTCGTCAATGTGTTTCGTCACATTTTCGAAGAACTCCACCAGGCTCGTAAGCACGATCTGCCCTTGACAAAGCCATGCTGAGTATTCTTGAGCATACTAAACCTCTCTAAATGCTCATATATCCTGTCCCTCAGGATCTTCTCCATCAGTTTACCAACCACTGAGGTTAGACTCACCGGTCGGTAATTTCCTGGGCTATCCCTATTCCCCTTCTTGAAAATAGGAACCACATCCGCAATACTCCAATCCTCCGGCACCGCCCCCCTCTCCCCCCGTCTCCATCAACGACGCAAAGATCATCGCCAGAGGCTCTGCAATCTCTTCCCTCGCCTCCCACAGTAACCTGGGGTACATCCCATCCGGACCCGGAACTTATCTATCCTGATGCCATTCAAAGTTTCCAGCGCAACCTCTTTGTTAAATTCCACATACTCAATCTTTTCAGTCCACCGCAAGCCCACAGTACATCCACCCAGGTCCTTCCCCTCTGTGAAAACCGAGGCAAAATACTCATTAAGCACCTCTGCCATTTCTACTGGTTCCGTACAGATTTTCCCGCCTTCACCTTTTATGGACCCTATTCCTTCACGTCTCATCCTTCACATATTTATAGAACGCCTTCGGGTTTTCCTTAATCCTACCTGCCAAGGCCTTCTCGTAACCCCTTCTGGCTCTCCTAATTTCCTTCTTTAGTCCCTTCCTACAAGCCGTATACTCATCTAGATCCCTATCTTCGCCCAGCTCTCTGAACCTTTTGTCCACTTTCCTTTTCTTCTCGACTAGGTCCCGCACCGCTTTCATGCACCACGGTTCCTTTAACCGACCAATTCCTACCTGTCTGCTCGGAACGTTGTCCTGTAGAACCCTAGACAGACATTCCTTGAAAAACTGCCACCTCTCTTCAGTACATTCCCCAAGAATACCTCCTTCCAATTTACTCCTCTAATTTGCTGCCTTATGTCTTCATATTTCCCCTTACTCCATATAAACACTTTCCTTACTTGCCTGATCCTCTCTTTTTCCAATGCAAGCCTAAAGGAGATAGAGTTATGATCGCTATCCCCAAGATGCTCTTCCACTGAGAGATCTGACACCTGTCCAGGTTCATTGGTCAGTATCAGATCAAGTACAGCCTCTCCTCTTGTAGGCTTGTCCACATGTTGTGTCAGGAAACCCTCCTGAACACACCTAATGAACTTCTCCCCATCCAATCCCCTTACCCGAGGGATATTCCAATCTATGTTTGGGAAATTAAAGTCTCCCATCACAACAACTCTGCTATTACTGCATCTCTCCAGGATCTGTTTCCCTATTGCTCCTCCACCTCCCTGTTACGATTGGGCGGCCTCCAGCAAACTCCCAGCAAAGTGATCGACCCCTTCCCACTCCGAACTTCCACTCACAGAGACTCTGTAGACAATCCCTCCACAGCATACCCCTTCTCTACAGCTGTGACACTATCCCTGATCAGCAGTGCCACTCCCCCCCTCTCTTGCCTCCCTCCCTCTCCTTCCTGAAACACGGGTAGAGATGAGGAATAGTAGAGGGAGAAAGACACTAGTAGGTGTGGTATATAGGCCCCCAAATAATAATGTTGAGGTAGGGAGGGCTATAAACAAGCAGATAAGGGATGCGTGTAAAAACGGAACGGCAATAATCATGGGGGACTTCAACATGCACATTGACTGGCAGACTCAAGTCGGTAAGGGTGGAATGGAGGAAGAGTTCTTAGAATGCTGTCGGGATAGTTTCCTTGAACAGCATGTTACGGAACCGACGAGGGAACGAGCTATTTTGGATCTGGTATTGTGTAACGAGGTAGGTAGAATTAAGGATCTTATTGTGAAGGACCCTCTTGGGTCGAGTGACCACAATATGGTCGAATTTCTGATTCAGATGGAAGAGGAGAAAGTTTGGTCCCAAACCAGTGTCCTCTGTTTGAACAGAGGGAAATATGATAGGATGAGGGATGAATTGGCTAAGGTAGACTGGGAGAGCAGGCTGGCAGGTAGGATAGCTGAGGAACAGTGGAGGATTTTTAAGGAGATCCTTTTCAGTTCTCAGCAAAAATATATTCCAGCAAAAAACAAGGATTGTAAGAAAAGGGAGAACCAGCCGTGGATAACGAAGGAAATAAAGGAGAGTATTAAAATAAAAACAGCTGTGTACAGAGTGGCCAAAAATAGTGGAGAAAGAAGTGATTGGGAAAAATTTAAGAAACAACAAAGAGAGACTAAGAAAGCGATAAAGAAAGGAAGGATAGACTATGAAGCTAGGCTAGCAATTAATATAAAAAATGATAGTAAAAGTTTTTATAAATATATAAAAAGGAATAGAGTGGCTAGAGTGAATGTTGGACCCTTGGAGGACGAGAGGGGGGAGTTAATAGTGGGAAATGAGGATATGGCTGAGTCTTTAAATAAGTTTTTTGTGTCGGTCTTCACGGTGGAGGATACAAACACTTTGCCAAATATTAACGATAGAGGGTTGGCAGCAGGAGAAATACTTAATACGATTAATGTTACCAGAGAGGCAGTGCTGGGTAGACTAATGGGACTGAAGGTGGACAAGTCCCCGGGTCCGGATGGAATGCATCCCAGGGTATTGAAAGAAATGTCAGAGGTAATAGTGGATGCGTTAGTGATTATTTATCAAAACTCGTTGCATTCTGGGGTAGTGCCGGTTGATTGGAAAACGGCTAATGTTACGCCGCTGTTTAAAAAAGGAAGGAGACAAAAGGCGGGTAACTATAGGCCGGTCAGCTTAACGTCTGTAGTAGGGAAAATGCTGGAATCCATTATTAAAGAGGAGATAGCAGGGCATCTGGATAGAAATGGTTCGATCAATCAGACGCAGCATGGATTCATGAGGGGAAAGTCGTGCTTGACGAACATGTTGGATTTTTATGAAGATGTGACTAGGGCGGTTGATGGAGGAGAACCGGTGGATGCGGTGTTTTTGGATTTCCAAAAGGCGTTTGATAAGGTGCCCCATAAAAGGCTGCTGAAGAAGATTAGGGCACACGGAGTTGGGGGTAGTGTGTTAAAGTGGATTGGGGACTGGCTATCCGACAGGAAGCAAAGAATCGGAATAAATGGGTGTTTTTCCGGTTGGAGGAAGGTAACTAGTGGCGTGCCGCAGGGATCGGTACTCGGGCCGCAACTGTTTACCATTTATATAGATGATCTGGAGGAGGGGACGGAGTGTAGGGTAACGAAGTTTGCAGATGACACAAAGATAAGTGGAAAAGTGAATCGTGTGGAGGACGGAGAAGATCTGCAGAGAGATTTGGACAGGCTGAGTGAGTGGGCGAGGATATGGCAAATGGAGTATAACGTTGATAAATGCGAGGTTATACACTTTGGAGGAAATAATAACAAATGGGATTATTATCTCAATGGAAACAAATTAAAACATGCTACAGTGCAAAGGGACCTGGGGGTCCTTGTGCATGAGACGCAAAAGCCCAGTCTGCAGGTACAACAGGTGATCAAGAAGGCAAATGGGATGTTGGCCTATATCGCGAGGGGGATAGAATATAAAAGCAGGGATGTCTTGATGCACCTGTACAGGGCATTGGTGAGGCCGCAGCTGGAATACTGTGTGCAGTATTGGTCCCCTTATATGAGGAAGGATATATTGGCATTGGAGGGAGTGCAGAGAAGGTTCACCAGGTTGATACCGGAGATGAGGGGTTTGGATTATGAGGAGAGGCTGAGGAGATTGGGTTTGTACTCGTTGGAGTTTAGAAGGATGAGGGGGGATCTTATGGAGACTTATAAGATAATGCGGGGGCTGGATAAGGTGGAGGCGGAGAGATTCTTTCCACTTAGTAAGGAAGATAAAACTAGAGGACACAGCCTCAAAATAAAGGGGGGTCGGTTTAAGACAGAGTTGAGGAGGAACTTCTTAGAACATAGAACATAGAACATTACAGCGCAGAACAGGCCCTTCGGCCCACGATGTTGCACCGACCAGTTAAAAAAAAAAACTGTGACCCTCCAACCTAAACCAATTTCTTTTCGTCCATGAACCTATCTACGGATCTCTTAAACGCCCCCAAACTAGGCGCATTTATAACTGATGCTGGCAGGGCATTCCAATCCCTCACCACCCTCTGGGTAAAGAACCTACCCCTGACATCGGTTCTATAACTACCCCCCCTCAATTTAAAGCCATGCCCCCTCGTGCTGGATTTCTCCATCAGAGGAAAAAGGCTATCACTATCCACCCTATCTAAACCTCTAATCATCTTATATGTCTCAATAAGATCCCCTCTTAGCCGCCGCCTTTCCAGCGAAAACAATCCCAAATCCCTCAGCCTCTCCTCATAGGATCTCCCCTCCATACCAGGCAACATCCTGGTAAACCTCCTCTGCACCCTCTCCAAAGCCTCCACATCCTTCCTGTAATGTGGGGACCAGAACTGCACACAGTACTCCAAGTGCGGCCGCACCAGAGTTGTGTACAGTTGCAACATAACGCTACGACTCCTAAATTCAATCCCCCTACCAATAAACGCCAAGACACCATATGCCTTCTTAACAACCTTATCTACTTGATTCCCAACTTTCAGGGATCTATGCACACATACACCTAGATCCCTCTGCTCCTCCACACTATTCAAAGTCCTCCCGTTAGCCCTATACTCAACACATCTGTTATTCCTACCAAAGTGAATTACCTCACACTTCTCCGCATTAAACTCCATCCGCCACCTCTCGGCCCAACTTTGCAACCTGTCTAAGTCTTCCTGCAAACTACGACACCCTTCCTCACTGTCTACCACACCACCGACTTTGGTGTCATCAGCAAATTTGCTAATCCACCCAACTATACCCTCATCCAGATCATTAATAAATATTACAAACAGCAGTGGCCCCAAAACAGATCCCTGAGGTACACCACTTGTAACCGCACTCCATGATGAATATTTACTATCAACCACCACCCTCTGTTTCCTATCCGCTAGCCAATTCCTGATCCAATTTCCTAGATCACCCCCAATCCCATACATCTGCATTTTCTGCAGAAGCCTACCATGGTGAACCTTATCAAACGCCTTACTAAAATCCATATATACCACGTCCACTGCCTTGCCCCCATCCACCTCCTTGGTCACTTTCTCAAAAAACTCAATAAGGTTAGTAAGGCACGACCTACCTGCCACAAAACCATGCTGACTATCACCTATCAATTCATTACTCTCCAAATAACTATAAATCCTATCCCTTATAATTTTTTCCAACATCTTGCCGACAACAGAAGTGAGACTCACCGGTCTATAATTCCCCGGGAAGTCTCTGTTCCCCTTCTTAAACAATGGGACAACATTCGCTAACCTCCAATCTTCTGGTACTATACCAGAGGCCAACGACGACCTGAAGATCAGAGCCAGAGGCTCTGCAATCACTTCTCTTGCCTCCCAGAGAATCCTTGGATAAATCCCATCCGGACCAGGGGATTTATCTATTTTCAGACCCTCCAGAATATCCTGCACATCCTCCTTATCAACTGTAATACTGTCTATTCTACTCCCCTGCAACCCAGTGTCCTCCTCAGCTATATTCATGTCCCCTTGCGTGAACACCGAAGAGAAATATTGGTTCAATGCTTCACCAATCTCCTCCGGTTCCACACATAACTTCCCTCTGCCATCTATAACTGGCCCTAAACTTGCCCTAACCAACCTTCTGTTCTTGACATACCTATAGAACGCCTTAGGATTCTCTTTAACCCTATCCGCCAAAGTCTTCTCATGTCCCCTTTTAGCCCTTCTAAGCTCGCTCTTCAACTCCCTCTTAGCCAATCTAAAGCTTTCTAGTGCACTACCCGAGTGCTCACGTCTCATCCGAACATAAGCCTCCTTTTTCTTTTTAACCAACAAAGAAACTTTTTTGGTGCACCACGGTTCCCTAGCCCTACCAATTCCTCCTTGCCTGACAGGGACATACCTATCACAGACTCGCAGTAGCTGCTCCTTGAAAAAACTCCACATGTCGGACGTTCCCAGTCCCTGTAAACTCCTAGTCCAACCTATGTTTCCTAATTCTCTCCTAATAGCCTCATAATTACCCTTCCCCCAGCTAAAACCACTGGCCCGAGGTTCATGCCTATCCCTTTCCATCACTAAGGTGAACGTAACCGAATTGTGGTCACTATCACCAAAATGCACACCAACTTCCAAGTCTAGCACCTGGTTTGGCTCATTTCCCAGCACCAGATCCAATATAGCCTCACCTCTAGTTGGCCTGTCTACATACTGAGTCAAAAAACCTTCCTGCACGCTTTGAACAAAAACTGACCCCTCTAACGAGCTAGAGCTATAACAATTCCAGTCAATATTAGTCAAGTTAAAATCCCCCATAACAATTGCCCTATTACTTTCACTCCTAAGCAGGATTGACTCCGCAATCCTTTCCTCAACCTCTCTAGAACTTTTAGGAGGTCTATAAAAGACTCCCAACAGGGTGACCTCTCCTCTCCTATTTCTAATCTCCGCCCATACTACCTCAACAGATAAGTCCTCATCAAACCTCCTCTCTGACACTGTGATACAATCTCTGACCAATAATGCTACCCCTCCCCCTCTTCTACCTCCTTCCCTACTTCGACTAAAACATTTGAACCCCGGGACCTGCAGCATCCATTCCTGCCCCTGCTCTATCCATGTCTCTGAAATAGCCACAACATCGAAGTCCCAGGTACTGATCCACGCTGCAAGTTCACCCACTTTATTGCGAATACTCCTGGCATTGAAGTATACACATTTCAAACCCTGCTCCACCCCACCTCTGCAATGCCGTGCATTGCAGTCCCCATCCATGCATCCCTCACTTTCAGCCCCACTACTCAGGATCCCTCCCCCCCCCCGAATCAGTTTAAACCTCCCTGCATGGCCTTAGCAAATTTACCCCCCAGGATATTGGTCCCCTTCTGATTAAGGTGTAGACCATCCTTCTCATAGAGGTCACACCTTCCCCAGTACGAGCCCCAATTGCTTAAGTACCTGAACCCCTCCCTCCTGCACCATCCCCTCAGCCATGAATTCAAACCTTCCCTCTCCCTATTCCTCTCTAAACTATCCCGTGGTACAGGCAAGAGTCCAGAGATAACCACTCTGTCAGTCTTGGCCTTTAGTTTCCACCCCAACTCCATAAATCCCTGCCTAATATCCCCTTCCCCTATCCTCCCTATGTCGTGTGTCCCCACATGTACAATAACTTGTGGTTTATCTCCCTCCCCCCTAAGAGTCCTGAATACCCTGTCAGACACATCCCGGACCCCAGCCCCTGGTAGGCAACACACCAACCCTGAGTCCCTACCTTTAGTTCCGACCCTCCTATCTGTCCCCTTAATTGTGGAGTCCCCAATCACAAGGCCCAGTCTTTTACAGCCCCTAACCACCTGAGCTTTCTCACTCGGCTCACCCCCAGAGATCTGCTCTCTATGCTCAGTTGATTCCTCCTCAACTGTAGCCTCCAGCACCGAAAACCTATTATGGAGGGGAACCGCCCCAGGGGATTGTCTTCCCGATTGCTTCTTACCCCTCCTCCTGGCATTGACCCAAGCCTCATTTCTAGGAGTTACTATTTCTCTATAACTCCTATCAACTTCCACCTCCGCCTCCCGAATTATGCGGAGTTCCTCTAACTCCCCCTCCATCTCCTTTACACGCTCCTCCAGAAGCTGCAATCTAATGCACTTCTTACAACTAAAATCTCCTGAAACACTACTGGATTTCCTCACCACATACATCCCACAGGAGATGCAGCATACTGCCTGAACTGCCATCCCTGAAGCCATTACCAGCAAGAAAAAAAAGAAAACAAAAAACTTCCCCACACTTATAATTAGGTTAGAGGAGGATGGAAGGGTGGGATCCTCTACCAGTGTAGAGGATCGGGTATCTCCTCTGCACCAATTTATAGGGCTAGGGGCCCGAGAGAAAAAAAAACTACAGCTACCGGCAGGCTTCGCGATGCGGCCTTCCGGTTTCCGTTAATTACAAAAAAAAACCTCCCGAAAATTAGACAAAAAAAAAACCCAGAATTTACTCACAGTCCGCGCTCTCTCTCTCACCGCTCACAGTCTCCACCCCGCAGGTCCGCTCCCAGAGGAAAACTGAGGCCGATACCCCGAGGCGAGTACTTATAAGGTAAGTGAGAGAAAAAAAAACTACAGCTACCGGCAGGCTTCGCGATGCGGCCTTCCGGTTTCCGTTAATTACAAAAAAAAACCTCCCGAAAATGAGACAAAAAAAAAACCCAGAATTTACTTACAGTCCGCGCTCTCTCTCTCACCGCTCACAGTCTCCACCCCGCAGGTCTTCTCCCAGAGGGTGGTGAATCTCTGGAATTCTCTGCCCACTGAGGTGGTGGAGGCTACCTCGCTGAATATGTTTAAAGCGCGGATGGATGGATTCCTGAGCGGTAAGGGAATTAAGGGTTATGGGGATCAGGCGGGTAAGTGGTACTGATCCACGTCAGATCAGCCATGATCTTATTGAATGGCGGGGCAGGCTCGAGGGGCTAGATGGCCTACTCCTGCTCCTATTTCTTATGTTCTTATGTTCTTATCTGATTTCCGGCACCTGGAGCATCCAGTCCTGTCCCTGAGACATCCAAGTCTCCGTAATGGCCACCACATCACACTTCCAGGCATCGATCCACGCTCTGAGCTCATCCCCTTTATTCACTATACTCCTGGCATTAAAGTAAACACATCTCAATCCTTTGGTCTGAGCTCTCCCCTTCTCTATCCCCCGTCCATCCTCCCTCTTGCACCGTCTATAACCCTTCTCTGTTTGTGAGCTAACTTCCTCGCTCCCAGTCACCTCGTCTTGATCCCCTCCCCCCAACCTATCTAGTTTAAATTCTCCCCAGTAGCCTTAGCCAACCTTCCCGCCAGGATATTGGTCCCCCTGGGATTCAGGTGCCACCCGTTTTTTGTGTACAGGTCACACCTGCCCCTAAAGAGGTCCCAATGGTCCAGGAACCTGAATCCCTGCCCCCTGCACCATTCCCTCAGCCACACATTCATCCTCCACCTCACTCCATTCCTTTCCTCACCTTCCCGTGGTACAGGCAGCAATCCTGAGATTACTACCTTTGCTTTCCTCCTTCTCAGCTGTCTCCCTAATTCCTGATACTCTCTTTTCATGACCCCTTCCCCCTTCCTTCCCACATCAGTGGTACCAACATGTACCGCTACCTCTGGCTCCTCTCCCTCCCCCCATAGGATTTCTGGGAGTCGACCAGCGACATCCTGGATCCCGGCCCCAGGGAGGCAGACCACCATCCGAGACTCTCGCCTGCCTCCGCAAAAATGCCTGTCCGACCCCCTTACTGTCGAGTCCCTGATTAACACTGCCTTCCACCTCTTTTCCTTAGCCCTCTGAGTTACAGGGCCGGACTCCACTCCGGAGACACGGCCACTGCTGCTTCCCCCAGGCGGGCTGTCCCCCCCAGCAGTACTCAGGCAGGAGTACTTGTTGTGTTGGGGCACATCCACCGGGGTGCTCTCAATCACCCGAGCTTTACCCTTCCTGGCCGTCACCCATTTGGCCTCCTCCCGTGGCCCTGGTGTGACCACCTGATGATAGCTCTTGTCTATCACCTCCTCATTCTCCCTTAACAGCCGAAGATCCTCGAGCTGCAGTTCCAGCTCCTTAACACGGTCCCTCAGGAACCGCAGCTCGACACACCCCTCACAGATGTGGATGTCCGGGAGGCCAGGTGCCTCCAGGACCTCCCACATCCTACACTGGGAACAACACGCTGGCTTCACACTCATATTTGCCCCTTTATACCAAGGCACACAGAGAAAAGTAAATAAGAATTTAAAAAACTCACCCCTGCTCGTCCTGTCCCCCGAAGCCCTGTGAGCCAAAGCCCTTGTAGCTCACACTCTGCTTCCCACTCACTCCACTTCCCACTCACTCCACTGCCCGCTCCCGACGCTGCCCGCTGTATACTGCAGCCTACCTTTTATACTTCCTGGTTTTATGCTGCCTGGTTTGGAGGGTAGGTCTTATGAGGAAAGGTTGGGGGAACTTGGGCTTTTCTCTTTGGAGCGGAGGAGGTTGAGAGGAGACTTGATAGAGGTTTATAAGATGATGAGGGGGATAGATAGAGTGAACGTTCAAAGACTATTTCCTCGGTTGAATGGAGCGGTAACTAGGGGGCATAACTATAGGGTTCGTGGTGGGAGATACAGGAAGGATATCAGAGGTGGGTTTTTTATTCAGAGAGTGGTTGGGGTGTGGAATGGACTGCCTGCAGTGATAGTGGAGTCAGACACTTTAGGAACATTTAAGAAGCTACTGGATAGGCACATGGAGTACTTCAGGATGATAGGGAGTGGGATAGCTTGATCTGGGTTTCAGACAAAGCTCGGCACAACATTGTGGGCCGAAGGGCCTGTTCTGTGCTGTACTGTTCTATGTTCTATGTTCTATGTACTTCGTGCGCTTAAAAAAACCCTTCCCAGACGCCTTAGCAGCCCACTTCCGGTTTTCAGTTCAAAATTAAGAAAGGAAAAATACTACTCGAAAAAACCACACTAACTAAATAAATAAATCTCTCACCAGCACTCCTGCCACAAATCACTCCCTCTCTGCTTGCTCCAGTGGAACAATGAGGATAGGCACATGGAGCACACCAGGATGATAGGGAGTGGGATAGCTTGATCTTGGTTTCAGATAAAGCTCGGCACAACATCGTGGGCCGAAGGGCCTGTTCTGTGCTGTACTGTTCGATGTTCTATGTTCTAACTGTGGCCCCACTGGCAGTGCCGACAGTCTCTGTCTAACAGCCAGTGCGATCTAACTGTGGTCTCACTGGCAGTGCCGACAGTCTCTGTCTAACAGCCAGTGCGATCTAACTGTGGTCCAACTGGCAGTGACGACCGTCCCTGTGTAACAGCCAGTGCTATCCAACTGTGGTCTCACTGGCACTGCTGACAGTCTCTGCGTGTAATAGCCAGTGCTATCCAACTGTGGTCCCACTGACAGTGCTGACAGTCTCTCTCTGTAACAGCCAGTGCTTTCTAACTGGTCTCACTGGCAGTGTCGAAGGTCAGTGTGTAACAGCCAGTGCTATCTAACTGTGGTCTCACTGGCAGTGCCGACAGTCCCTGTCTAATAGCCAGTGCTATATAACTGTTATGAGGAAAGGTTGAGGGAGCTAGGGCTGTTCTCTCTGGAGCGGAGGCGGCTGAGGGGAGACTTAATAGAGGTTTATAAAATGATGAAGGGGATAGATAGAGTGAACGTTCAAAGACTATTTCCTCGGGTGGATGGAGCTATTACAAGGGGGCATAACTATAGGGTTCGTGGTGGGAGATATAGGAAGGATATCAGAGGTAGGTTCTTTACGCAGAGAGTGGTTGGGGTGTGGAATGGACTGCCTGCAGTGATAGTGGAGTCAGACACTTTAGGAACATTTAAGCGGTTATTGGATAGGCACATGGAGCACACCAGGATGATAGGGAGTGGGATAGCTTGATCTTGGTTTCAGATAAAGCTCGGCACAACATCGTGGGCCGAAGGGCCTGTTCTGTGCTGTACTGTTCTATGTTCTATGTTCTAACTGGGGCCCACTGGCAGTGCCGACAGTCCCTGTGTAACAACCAGTGGTATCTAACTGTGGGCTCACTGGCAGTGCCGACAGTGTCTGTGTAACAGCCAGAGCTATCTAACTGTGGTCCCACTGGCAGTGCCGAGAGTCTGTCTCTGTAACAGCCAGTGCTATCTAACTGTGGTTCCACTGGCAGTCCCTGTGTCTAACAGCCAGTGCTATCTAACTGTGGTCCCACTGGCAGTGCTGGCAGTCCCGGTGTGTAACAGCCAGTGCGGTATAACTGTGGTCTCACTGGCAGTGCTGACTGACCTCTCTGTAACAGCCAGTTCTATCCAACACGGGTCCGACTGGCAGCGCCGACAGTCTCTGTGTAACAGCCAGTGCTATATAACTGTGGTCCCACTGGGAAGTGCCAGTGACAGTATCTCTGTGTCACAGCTAGTGCTATCTAACTGTGATCTCACTGGCAGTGCTGACAGTCTCTCTAACAGCCAGTGATATCTAACTGTGGTCCCACTGGCAGTGCCGACAGTCTCTCTCTGTAACAGCCAGTGTTATCGAACTGTGGTCTCACTGGCAGTGCCGACAGTCTCTCTGTGTAACAGCCAGTGCTACCAAAACGTGGTCCCACTGGCAGTGCTGAGAGTCTCCCTCTGGAACAGCCAGTGCTATCTAACTGTGGTCACACTGGCAGTGCTGACAGCCTCTCTGTGTCACAGCCAGTGCGATCTAACTGTGGACTCACTGGCAGTGTTGACAGTCTAACTCTAGAACAGCCAGTGCTATCTTACTTTGGTCTCACTGGCAGTGCCGACAGTCCCTCTGTGTAACATAGAACATAGAACATTACAGCGCAGTACAGGCCCTTCGGCCCTCGATGTTGCGCCGACCAGTGGAACCAATCTAAAGCCCATCTAACCTACACTATTCCAATATCATCCATATGTTTATCCAATAACCACTTGAACGCTCTCAACGTTGACGAGTCCACCACTGCTGCGGGCAGGGCATTCCACGCCCTTACTACTCTCTGAGGAAAGAACCTACCTCTAACATCTGTCCTATATCTCTCACCCCTCAATTTGAAGCTATGTCCCCTCGTGTTTGCCATCACCATCCGAGGAAAAAGGCTCTCACTGTCCACCCTATCTAATCCTCTGATCATCTTGTATGCCTCTATTAAGTCACCTCTTAACCTTCTTCTCTCTAACGAAAGCAACCTCAAGCCCCTCAGCCTTTCCTCATACGATTTTCCCACCATACCAGGCAACATCCTGGTAAATCTCCTCTGCACCCTTTCCAACACTTCCACATCTTTCCTATAATACGGCAACCAGAACTGTACGCAATACTCCAAATGCGGCCGCACCAGAGTTTTGTACAGTTGCAGCATGACCTCCTGGCTCCGAAACTCAATCCCTCTACCAATAAAAGCTAACAGACTGCACGCCTTCTTAACAACACTGTCATCCTGGGTGCCAACTTTCAGGGATCTATGCACATGGACACCCAGATCCATCAGTTCATCCACACTCCCAAGTAATTTACCATGAGCCCAGTACTCTGTATTCCTGTTACTCCTTCCAAAGTGAATCACCTCACACTTTTCCGCATTAAAATCCATTTGCTACCTCTCAGCCCAGCTCTGCAGCTTATCTATGTCCCTCTGTAACCTGTCACTTCCCTCCGCACTGTCTACAACTCCACCGACTTTAGTGTCATCCGCAAATTTACTAATCCATCCTTCCACGCCCTCATCCAGGTCATTAATAAAAATGACAAACAGCAGTGGCCCCAAAACAGATCCTTGTGGTACACCACTAGTAACTGAACTCCAGGATGAATATTTCCCATCAACCACCACCCTCTGTTTTCTTCCAGCTAGCCAATTCCTGATCCAAACCACTAAATCACCCTCAATCCCATGTGTCCGTATTTTTTTGCAAACGCTTACCATGGGGAACTTTATCAAACGCTTTGCTGAAATCCATATACACCACATCAACCGCTTTACCCTCATCCACCTCTTTGGTCACCTTCTCAAAGAACTCAATAAGGTTTGTGAGGCACAACCTACCCTTCACAAAACCATGTTGACTATCCCTAATCAAATTATTCCTTTCTAGATGATTATAAATCCTATCTCTTATAATCCTTTCCAATACTTTGCCCACAACAGAAGTAAGGCTCACCGGTCTATAATTACCAGGGTTGTCCCTACTCCCCTTCTTGAACAAGGGAACAACATTTGCTATCCTCCAGTCTTCTGGCACTGTTCCTGTAGACAATGACGACACGAAGATCAAAGCCAAAGGCTCTGCAATCTCCTCCCTAGCCTCCCAGAGAATCCTAGGATAAATCCCACCCAGCTCAGGGGACTTATCTATTTTTACCCTTTCCAGAATTGCTAACACCTCCTCCTTATGAACCTCAATCCCATCCAGTCCAACAGCCTGCATCTCAGTACTCCCCTCGACAACACTGTCCCTCTCCAGTGTGAATACCGATGAAAAATATTCATTTAGTGCCTCTCCTATCTCTTCAGACTCCACGCACAACTTCCCACTACTGTCCTTGACTGGCCCTAATCTTACCCGAGTCATTCTTTTACTCCTGACATACCTATAGAAAGCTTTAGGGTTTTCCTTGATCCTACCTGCCAAAGACTTCTCATGTCCCCTCCTGGCTCTTCTTAACTCTTTCTTTAGGTCCTTCCTGGCTAACTTGTAACTCTCAATTGCCCTAACTGAGCCTTCACGTCTCATCTTAACATAAGCCTCCTTCTTAGAAATCATAGAAATCATAGAAACCCTACAGTGCGGAAGGAGGCCATTCGGCCCATCGAGTCTGCACCGACCACAATCCCACCCAGGCCCTACCCCAACATATTTACCCGCTAATCCCACTAACCTACGCATCACAGGACTCTAAGGGGCAATTTTTAACCTGGCCAATCAACCTAACCCGCACATCTTTGGACATCTTCCTCTTCACAAGAGATTCAACCTCCTTAGTAAACCACAGTTCCCTCACACGTCTGCTTCCTCCCTGCCTGACGGGTACATATTTATCAAGGACGCGTAGTAGCTGTTCCTTGAACAAGTTCCACATTACAATTGTGCCCATCCCCTGCAGTTTCCTTCCCCAACCTATGCCAGCTAAATCTCGCCTAATCGCATCATAATTTCCTTTCCCCCAGCTACAACTCTTGCCCTTCGGTATATACCTATCCCTTTCCATTGCTGAGGTAAACGTAATCGAATTGTGGTCACTATCACCAAAGTGCTCACCTCCCTCCAAATCTCACACCTGGCCTGGTTCATTACCCAGTACCAAATCCAATGTGGCCTCGCCTCTTGTTGGTCTATCTACATACTGCGTCAGGAAGCCTTCCTGCACACATTGGACAAAAACGGACCCATCTAAAGTACATAAGAACATAAGAAATAGGAGCAGGAGTAGGCCATCTGGCCCTTCGAGCCTGCCCCGCCATTCAACAAGATCATGGCTGATCTGAAATGAATCAGTTCCACTTACCCGCCTGCTCCCCATAACCCCTAATTCTCTGATCGATCAGAAAACTATCTACTCGTGATTTAAACATATTCAACGAGGAAGCCTCCACCACTTCAATGGGCAGAGAATTCCAGAGATTCACTACCCTCTGAGAGAAGACGTTCCCCCTCAACTCTGTTCTGAATCGGCCCCCCCTTATTTTGAGGCTGTGCCCTCTAGTTCTGGTTTCCCTTCTAAGTGGAAAGAATCTCTCCACCTCTACCCTATCCAGCCCCTTCATTATCTTATATGTCTCTATAGGTTCACCCCTCATCCTTCTAAACTCCAACGAGTACAGACCCAATCTGTTTAATCTCTCCTCATAAGCTACACCCCTCATCTCCGGTATCAACCTGGTGAACCTTCTCTGCACTCCCTCCAAGGCCAATATATCCTTTCGCAAATAAGGGGACCAAAACTGCACACAGTACTCCAGTTGCGGCCTCACCAGTGCCTTGTACAGTTGCAGCAAGACCTCCCTGCTTTTATATTCTATCCCCCTCGCGATAAAGGCCAACATTCCATTCGCCTTCTTGATCACCTACTGCACCTGCAGACTGAGTTTTTGCGATTCGTGCACAAGGACCCCCAGGTCCCTCTGCACAGTCGCACGATGTAATTTTTCTCCATTTAAATAATATTCCAATTTTCTATTATTTCTTCCAAAGTGGATAACCTCACATTTGCTAACGTTATATTCCATCTGCCAGATCCTCGCCCACTCGCTCAGCCTATCCAAACCTCTCTGCAGACTTTCCGCGTCCTCCACGCAATTCGCTTTCCCACTCACCTTCGTGTCATCAACAAACTTGAATACCCTAGATTCAGTCCCCTCCTCCAGATCATCTATGTAAATGGTAAACAATTGAGGCCCCAGCACCGATCCCTGCGGCACGCCACTGGTCACCAACTGCCAACCAGAAAAGCACCCATTTATCCCAACTCTCTGCTTCCCGTTAGATAGCCAATCCCCAATCCACGCCAACACCTTACCCCTAACTCCATGTACCCCAATCTTCTGCAGCAACCTTTTGTGAGGCACCTTATCGAACGCCTTCTGGAAATCTAAAAGCACCACATCCACCGGTTCCCCTCTGTCAACCGCACTAGTGACATCTTCATAAAAGTCCAGTAGATTCGTCAAACACGACTTTCCCTTCATGAATCCATGCTGCGTCTGCTTGATCGAACCATTCTTATTCAGGTGCTCTGTTATTTCCTCTTTAATAATGGACTCTAGCATCTTCCCAACTACGGACGTGAAGCTAACCGGCCTGTAGTTACCCGCCTTTTCTCTACTTCCTTTTTTAAACAGCGGCGTAACAGTAGCTGTTTTCCAGTCAGCCGGCACTACCCCAGAGTCCAGCGAATTTTGATAAATTACTACTAACGCATCTGCTATTACCACAGCCATTTCTTTCAGTACCCTGGGATGCATTCCATCCGGGCCCGGGGACTTGTCTACCTTCAGTCCTATTAGTCTACCAAGCACCACCTCCTTAGTAACAGTAATTGTATTAAGGACCTCCCCTCCCACCAACTCTCGATCTCTAATATTCGGCAATCTATTTGTCTTTTCAACCGTGAAGACCGACACAAAGAACTTATTTAAAGTCTCAGCCATTTCCTCGTTTTCCACTATTAAATCCCCCCTCTCATCTTCCAAGGGCCCAACATTCACTCGAGCCACTCTATTCCTTTTTATATACTTGTAAAAACTTTTACTATCATTTTTTATATTTTGAGCTAGTTTAGTTTCATAATCTATCTTTCCTTTCTTAATTGCTTTCTTAGTCGTTCTTTGTTTTTCTTTAAAGCTTTCCCAATCCACTAATTCTCCACTATTTTTGGCCACTCTGTACGCATCTGATTTTATTTTAATACTCTCCTTTATTTCCTTCGTTATCCACGTCCGGTTATCCTTTTCCTTACAGTCCTTCTTTATCACCGGAATATATTTTTGCTGAGTACTTAAAAAAATCTTCTTAAAAATCCTCCACTGTTCCTCAGCTGTCCTACCTACCAGTCTGCTCGCCCAGTCTACATTAGCCAATTCCACCCTCATCCTATCGTACTCCCCTCTGTTCAAGCAGAGGACACTGGTTTGGGACCCTACTTTCTCACCCTCCATCTATATCAGAAATTCCACCATATTGTGATCACTCATCCCAAGAGGATCCTTCACAAGAAGATCCTTAATCCTACCTGTCTCATTGCACAGAACCAGATCCAAGATAGCTCGCTCTCTCGTAGGTTCTGTAACATACTGTTCAATGAAACAATCCCGACAGCATTCCAAGAACTCTTCCTCAAGCCCTCCACGTCCAATTTGAGTCGACCAATCAATATGTAGGTTAAAATCCCCCATGATAATTGCCGTTCCACTTTTGCACGCATCCATTATTTGCTTGTTTATAGCCCTCCCCACCTCTAGGTTATTATTTGGGGGCCTATAGACCACACCTACCAGTGTCTTTCTCCCCCTACTATTCCTTACCTCCACCCACAACGATTCCACGTTTTGCTCCTTAGAGCCTATGTCGTCTCTCACTACCGTCCTGATATTATCCTTTATTAACAAAGCTACCCCACCTCCTTTTTCTACCTGTCTATCCTTCCTAAATGCCTGATAACCCTGTATATTCAGTTCCCAGTCCCGGTCACCCTGCAACCACGTTTCTGTGATGGACACTAGATCATATTCATTTGTATGGATTTGTGCCATCAACTCATTTACTTTGTTTCGAATGCTTCGTGCATTCAGGCAAAGTGTCTTTATGCCAGCCTTTATCTGGACCCGGTTTGTTGAAGCGCTACTAACATCTCCCAAGCCCTCTCCTCCTTTAGCTAGTTGTTTATTCACTATACTCCTGGCATTAGAGTAGACACCTCTCAATCCTATGGTCTGACCTCTCCCCTTCTCTGTTCCCAGTCCACCTGCCCTCTTGCACTGCCTATAACCCTTCTCTGTTTGCGAGCTACCTTCCTCACTCTCAGTCACGTCGCTTTGATCCCCTCCCCCCAACCTATCTAGTTTAAACTCTCCCCAGTAGCCTTAGCCAACCTTCCTGCCAGGATATTGGTCCCCCTGGGATTCAAGTGCCACCCGTTTTTAGTATACAGGTCACACCTGCCCCTAAAGAGGTCCCAATGGTCCAGGAACCTGAATCCCTGCCCCCTGCACCATTCCCTCAGCCACACATTCATCCTCCACCTCACTCCATTCCTGCCCTCACCTTCCCGTGGCACAGGCAGCAATCCCGAGATTACTACCTTTGCTTTCCTCCTTCTCAGCTGTCTCCCTAATTCCCTATACTCTTTTTTCATGTTCCCTTCCCCCTTCTTACCCACATCAGCGGTACCAATATGTACCGCTGCCTCTGGCTCCTCTCCCTCCCACCTCAGGATTTCTGGGACTCGCCCAGTGACATCCTGGATCCCGGCCCCAGGGAGGCAGACCACCATGCGAGACTCCCGCCTGCCTCCGCAAAATCGCCTGTCCGTCCCCCTGACTGTCGAGTCCCCGATTAATACCACCTTCCTCCTTTCCATAGCCCTCTCAGTTACAGGGCCGGACTCCACCCCGGAGACACGGCCACTGCTGCTTCCCCCAGGCGGGCTGTCCCCCCCAGCAGTACTCAGACAGGAGTACTTGTTGTGTAGGGGCACACCCACCGGGGTGCTCTCAATCACCCGTGTTTTACCCTTCCTGGCTGTCACCCACTTGGCCTCCTCCCGTGGCCCTGGTGTGACCACCTGATGATAGCTCTTGTCTATCACCTCCTCATTCTCCCTCACCTGCCTAAGATCGTCAAGCTGCAGTTCCAGCTCCCTAACACGGGCCCTCAGGAACCGCAGCTCGACACACCCCTCACAGATGTGGATGTCCGGGAGGCCAGGTGCCTCCAGGACCTCCCACATACTGCACTGCGAGCAACACACTGGCTTCACACTCATATTTCACCCTTTCTTCCAAGGTACACAGAGAAAAGTAAATTATAAATTTAAAAAAATAAGAAACTCACCCCTGCTCGCCCTTTCTGCCTAAGCCCGATGAGCCAAAGCCCCTCAGTTCTCACTCAGCTCCCTCTCACTCCGCTGCCCGCTCCCAACGCTGCCCGTTAGATCATGGGGCCTGCCTTTTAAACCTCCCGTGCACTAAAAAAAACTCAAAAGACCCTTCCCAGTAAACCCCGCGGCCACTGCCGGTTTCGCGCCAAAATTTAAAAATAATTAAATAAATAACTAACACCCGCAAAAAAGTACTTTAAATTAAATCTTACCCCAAAAATCCTGTCACCAGTCACACCTCTGCCTTTCTCCAAAGCAAGTACTCGAACTACAGCTTTTCCAGTCAATATTTGTAAAGTTAAAGTCCCCCAGTACAACTACCCTGTTACTTTCGCTCCTGTCCAGAATCATCTTTGCAATCCTTTCCTCTACATGTGTCTACTTTGGGCGGCACGGTAGCACAGTGGTTAGCACTGCTGCTTCACAGCTCCAGGGACCTGGGTTCGATTCCCGGCTCGGGTCACTGTCTGTGTGGAGTTTACACATTCTCCTCGTGTCTGCGTGGGTTTCCTCCGGGTGCTCCGGTTTCCTCCCACAGTCCAAAGATGTGCGGGTTAGGTTGATTGGCCATGCTAAAATTGCCCCTTAGTGTCCTGAGATGCGTAGGTTAGAGGAATTAGTGGGTAAAATATGTAGGGATATGGGGGTAGGGCCTGGGTGGGATTGTGGTCGGTGCAGACTCGATGGGCCGAATGACCTCCTTCTGCACTGTAGGGTTTCTATGATTCTATGATGTCTGGAACTTTTCGGAGGTCTATAAAAAACTCCCAACAGGGTGACCTCTCCTTTCCTGTTTCTAACCTCAGCCCAAACTACCTCAGTAGACGAGTCCTCATCAAATGTCCTTTCTGCCACCGTAATACTGTCCTTGACTAACAATGCCACACCTCCCCCTCTTTTACCACCTTCCCTGCACTTACTGAAACATCTAAACCCCGGAACCTGCAACAACCATTCCTGTCCCTGCTCTATCCATGTCTCCGAGATGGCTACAACATTGAAATCCCAGGTACCAACCCATGCTGCAAGCTCACCCACCTTAAGAACATAAGAACATAAGAAATAGGAGCAGGAATAGGCCATCTAGCCCCTCGAACCTGCCCCGCCATTCAATAAGATCATGGCTGATCTGATGTGGATCAGTACCACTTACCCGCCTGATCCCCATAACCCTTAATTCCCTTACCGATCAGGAATCCATCCATCCGCGCTTTAAACATATTCAGCGAGGTAGCCTCCACCACCTCAGTGGGCAGAGAATTCCAGAGATTCACCACCCTCTGGGAGAAGAAGTTCCTCCTCAGCTCTGTCTTAAATCGACCCCCCTTTATTTTGAGGCTGTGTCCTCTAGTTTTAACTTCCTTACTAAGTGGAAAGAATCTCTCCGCCTCCACCCTATCCAGCCCCCGCATTATCTTATAAGTCTCCATAAGTTCCCCCCTCATCCTTCTAAACTCCAACGAGTACAAACCCAATCTCCTCAGCCTCTCCTCATAATCCAAACCCCTCATCTCCGGTATCAACCTGGTGAACCTTCTCTGCACTCCCTCCAATGCCAATATATCCTTCCTCATATAAGGGGACCAATACTGCACACAGTATTCCAGCTGCGGCCTCACCAATGCCCTGTACAGGTGCATCAAGACATCCCTGCTTTTATATTCTATCCCCCTCACAATATAGGCCAACATCCCATTTGCCTTCTTGATCACCTGTTGTACCTGCAGACTGGGCTTTTGCGTCTCATGCACAAGGACCCCCAGGTCCCTTTGCACGGTAGCATGTTTTAATTTGTTTCCATTGAGATAGTAATCCCATTTGTTATTATTTCCTCCAAAGTGTATAACCTCGCATTTATCAACGTTATACTCCATTTGCCATATCCTCGCCCACTCACTCAGCCTGTCCAAATCTCTCTGCAGATCTTCTCCGTCCTCCACACGATTCACTTTTCCACTTATCTTTGTGTCGTCTGCAAACTTCGTTACCCTACACTCCGTCCCCTCCTCCAGATCATCTATATAAATGGTAAATAGTTGCGGCCCGAGTACCGATCCCTGCGGCCTTATTCCGGAGTACCTTATTCCGGATGCTCCTGGCGTTGAAGTATACACACTTCAAACCACCTTCCTGCCTGCCAGTACACTCCTGCGACCCTGAAACCTCATCCATGACCTCACTACTCTCAACCTCCTGTACACTGGAGCTACAATTCAGGTACCCACCCCCCTGCTGAATTAGTTTAAACCCTCCCGAAGAGCATTAGCAAATTTTGCCCCCAAGATATTGGTACCCCTCTGGTTCAAGTGCAGACCATCTTGCTTGTAGAGGTCCCACCTACCCCAGAAAGAGCCCCAATTGTCCAGGTATCTGAATCCCTCCCTCCTGCTCCATCCCTGTAACCATGTGTTCAACTGCTCTCTCTCCCTATTCCTCTCCTCACTATCCCGTGGCATGGGTAACAAACCAGAGATAACAACTCTGTGTGAGAGGGGAGGGGAGTGAGCAATTAGTGGTGGGGTCACCTGTGGTTGTCCCCCTCCAAAACAGGGATATTGTTTTGGATAGTGTGGAGGAGGATGACTCTCCAGGGGTAAGCCACAGTGACCAGGTCACTGGCACAGAGTCAGGCTCTGTGGCCCGGAAAGGGAAGAGAGGGGTTAGGAGAGCAATAGTGGTGGGGGACGCGTCGGTTAGAGGCACGGGCAGATGATTCTGTGGGTGCGAACGGGACTCCAGAATGGTAGTCTGCATCCCTGGTGCTGGGGTACTGGATGTCTCCGAGCGGATAGGAGGCAAATTAAAAGGGGAGGATAAAGAAACGGATGTCATTGTAAACATTGGTGCAAATGACGTAGATAGGAAGAGCAGGGGGATCCTATGAGAGCAATTCAGGGAGTTGGGAACTAGGCTGAAAAGTAGGGTCTCCAGGGTGGCCATCTCTGGGCTGCTCCCAATGCCTCGGGCCAGTGAGGCTAGGAATAGGGAGATAGTACAATTGAACGCTTGGCTAAAGGACTGGTCCAGGAGGGAGGGCTTCATATTCCTGGATCACTGGGAAGTTTTCAAGAGAGGAGGGCACCTGTACAAGAAGGACGGGTCACAACTAAATTGGAAGGGCACGAATATCCTGGCTGGGAGTTTTGCGAGTGCAGTTCAGGTGGGTTTA
Organism: Mustelus asterias; assembly: GCF_964213995.1. Lineage (NCBI taxonomy): Eukaryota > Metazoa > Chordata > Chondrichthyes > Carcharhiniformes > Triakidae > Mustelus > Mustelus asterias. The sequence continues at coordinate 100,881 of NW_027591033.1, read as the reverse complement.
AACTAATATAGTAAGAAGTTTAAAGTTGGGAAATAGGCTAAACTCACCTGAAGAAGGGGCTTAGAGCTTCGAAAGCTTGTGTGGCTTTTGCTACCAAATAAACCTGTTGGACTTTAACCTGTTGTTGTTAAACTTCTTACTGAGTTTACCCCAGTCCAACGCCGGCATCTCCACATTAAACTAATATGGCAGGGGGGTGGGGATCAAAAAATTAGGTCTACAAGTGTAGAGGCTGGGGGCGAGCTTGGGGCCAGGACAAGGCTGGCAAAGACGAAGAGCACTCTGGGGGAGGATGACCTCACTGGGCCTGATGGTCTGGAGTGCATCTACTTCAATGCAAGGAGCGTAGCAGGTAAGACAGACGAACTTAGGGCCTTAATGCTTACGAGGAATTTGGATGTGGTTGCGGTGACAGAGACTTGGTTGAAAGAGGGACAGGACTGGCAACTGAATATTCCGGGGTACAAGTGTTTTAGGCGAGACAGAGGAGGGGCCAAAAGAGGTGGGGGAGTAGCAGTATTAGTTGGAGAGCATATTACAGCGGTGCAGAGGGAGGACAATTCAGAGGGGTCGTGTAACATAGAACATAGAACATTACAGCACAGAACAGGACCTTCGGCCCACGATGTTGTGCCGACCTTCATCTGAAACCAAGATCAAGCTATCCCACTCCCTACCATCCTGGTGTGCTCCATGTGCCTATCCAATAACCGCTTAAATGTTCCTAAAGTGTCTGACTCCACTATCACTGCAGGCAGTCCATTCCACACCCCAACCACTCTCTGCGTGAAGAACCTACCTCTGATATCCTTCCTATATCTCCCACCATGAACCCTATAGTTATGCCCCCTTGTAATAGCTCCATCCACCCGAGGAAATAGTCTTTGAACGTTCACTCGATCTATCCCCTTCATCATTTTATAAACCTCTATTAAGTCTCCCCTCAATCTCCTCCGCTCCAGAGAGAACAGCCCCAGCTCCCTCAACCTTTCCTCATAAGACCGACACTCCAAACCAGGCAGCATCCTGGTAAATCTCCTCTGCACTCTTTCCAGCGCTTCCACATCCTTCTTATAGTGAGGTGACCAGAACTGCACGCAATATTCCAAATGCGGTCTCACCAAGGTCCTGTACAGTTGCAGCATAACCCCACGGCTCTTAAACTCCAACCCCCTGTTAATAAAAGCTAACACACTATAGGCCTTCTTCACAGCTCTATCCACTTGAGTGGCAACCTTTAGAGATCTGTGGATATGGACCCCAAGATCTCTCTGTTCCTCCACAGTCTTCAGAACCCTACCTTTGACCCTGTAATCCACATTTAAATTTGTCCGACCAAAATGAATCACCTCACATTTATCAGGGTTAAACTCCATTTGCCATTTTTCAGCCCAGCTTTGCATCCTATCTATGTCTCTTTGCAGCCTACAACACCCCTCCACCTCATCCACTACTCCACCAATCTTGGTGTCATCAGCAAATTTACTGATCCACCCTTCAGCCCCCTCCTCTAAGTCATTAATAAAAATCACAAAGAGCAGAGGACCAAGCACCGATCCCTGCGGCACTCCGCTAGCAACCTGCCTCCAGTCCGAAAATTTTCCATCCACCACCACCCTCTGTCTTCGATCAGATAGCCAGTTACCTATCCAATCGGCCAACTTTCCCTCTATCCCACACCTCCTTACTTTCATCATAAGCCGACCATGGGGGACCTTATCAAACGCCTTACTAAAATCCATGTATATGACATCAACCGCCCTACCTTCATCAACACACCTAGTTACCTCCTCAAAAAATTCTATCAAATTTGTGAGGCACGATTTGCCCTTCACAAATCCGTGCTGACTATCCCGGATTAATCCGCATCTTTCTAAATGGTCGTAAATCCCATCCCTTAGGACCTTTTCCATCAATTTACCAACCACCGAAGTCAGACTAACCGGTCTATAATTACCAGGGTCATTTCTATTCCCTTTCTTAAACAGAGGAACAACATTTGCCACTCTCCAGTCCTCTGGCACCATCCCCGTGGACAGCGAGGACCCAAAGATCAAAGCCAAAGGCTCTGCAATCTCATCCCTCGCCTCCCAAAGAATCCTAGGATACATTTCATCAGGCCCAGGGGACTTATCGACCTTCAGTTTATTCAAAACTGCCAATACATCCTCCCTCCGAACATCTATTTCCTCCAGCCTATTAGCCTGTAACACCTTCTCTTCCTGAAAAACATGGCCCCTCTCCTTGGTGAACACTGAAGAAAAGTATTCATTCATCACCTCGCCTATCTCTACTGATTCCATACACAAGTTCCCACCACTGTCCTTGACTGGCCCTAACCTCACCCTGGTCATTCTTTTATTCCTCACATAAGAGTAAAAAGCCTTGGGGTTTTCCTTGATCCGACCCGCCAAGGACTTCTCATGTCCCCTCCTAGCTCTCCTCAGCCCCTTTTTCAGCTCATTCCTTGCTAACTTGTAACCCTCAATCGAGCCATCTGAACCTTGTTTCCTCATCCCTACATAAGCTTCCCTCTTCCTTTTCACAAGACATTCCACCTCTTTTGTGAACCACGGTTCCCTCACTCGGCCATTTCCTCCCTGCCTGACAGGGACATACCTATCAAGGACACCCAGTATTTGTTCCTTGAAAAAGTTCCACTTTTCATCAGTGCCTTTCCCTGACAGTTTCTGTTCCCATCTTATGCCCCCTAATTCTTGCCTAATCGCATCATAATTACCTCTCCCCCAATTGTAAGCCTTGCCCTGCCGTCCGGCCCTATCCCTCTCCATTGCAATAACAAAAGACACCGAATTGTTGTCACTATCTCCAAAGTTCTCTCCCACAACCAAATCTAACACTTGGCCCGGTTCATTTCCCAGTACCAAATCCAATGTGGCCTCACCCCTTGTCGGCCTATCCACATATTGTGTCAGGAAACCCTCCTGCACACACTGCACAAAAACTGCCCCATCCAAACTATTCGACCTACAAAGGTTCCAATCAATATTTGGAAAGTTAAAGTCCCCCATGACAACTACCCTGTGACCCCCACACATATCCATAATCTGCTTCGCAATTTCTTCCTCCACATCTCTATTACTATTTGGGGGCCTATAGTAAACTCCTAGCAACGTGACCGCTCCTTTCCTGTTTCTAACTGCAGCCCATATTACCTCAGTGTGCAGATCCCCCTCAAAGTGCTTTTCCGCAGCCGTTAAACTATCCTTGATTAACAATGCTACTCCTCCACCTCTTTTACCAGCTTCCCTACACTGACTGAAACATCTATACCCCGGAACGTCCAACAACCATTCCTGTCCTTGTTCTACCCACGTCTCCGTAATGGCCACAACATCGTAGTCCCAAGTAGCAATCCATGCCCCAAGTTCATCCACCTTGTTCCGGATGCTCCTTGCATTGAAGTAGACACACTTCAACCCACCTTCCTGTCTACCGGTACCCACCCTTGACCCTGATACCTTCCCCAATACCTCACCACCCTCAACACTGACTTCCGGACTACAACTCCTTTTCCCACTACCCTGACAAATTAGTTTAAATCCCCCTGAAGAGCCGTAGCAAATTTCCCTCCCAGGATATTGGTGCCCCTCTGGTTCAGGTGCACCCCGTCCTGTTTGTACAGGTCCCACCTTCCCCAGAACGTGTTCCAATTATCCACGTATCTGAAACCCTCCCTCCTGCACCATCCCTGCAACCACATGTTTAACTGCACTCTCTCCCTGTTCCTCAACTCGCTATCACGTGGCACCGGCAACGTACCAGAGATGACCACATGTTTTGTCTTTGCTCTCAGCTTCCAGCCCAGCTCCCGAAATTCCTGTTTTAAATCCCCGTCCCCTCTCCTACCTATGTCGTTGGTACCAATGTGTACCACGACTTGTGACTGTTTCCCCTCCCCCTTAAGAATCCGGAAAACACGGTCCGAGACGTCACGGACCCTGGCATCCGGTAGGCAACAAACCATCCTCGAGTCTCTTTTGCTGCCACAGAACCTCCTATCTATCCCTCTAACTAACGAGTCCCCAATAACTATTGCCCTCCCGCTCTCCTCCTTACCCTCCTGAGCCACAGGGACGGACTCAGTGCCGGAGATCCTCTCACTGCGGCTCACCACTGGTATGTCGAGGTAGTGCCGGGTAGTGCCGGCTGATTGGAAAACAGCTACTGTTACGCCGCTGTTTAAAAAAGGAAGTAGACAAAAGGCGGGTAACTACAGGCCGGTTAGCTTAACGTCCGTAGTTGGGAAGATGCTAGAGTCCATTATTAAAGAGGAAATAACAGAGCACCTGAATAAGAATGGTTAGATCAAGCAGACGCAGCATGGATTCACGAAGGGAAAGTCGTGTTTGACGAATCTACTGGACTTTTATGAAGATGTCACTAGTGCGGTTGACAGAGGGGAACCGGTGGATGTGGTGTTTTTAGATTTCCAGAAGGTGTTCGATAAGGTGCCTCACAAAAGTTTGCTGCAGAAGATTGGGGTACATGGAGTTAGGGGTAAGGTGTTGGCGTGGATTGGGGATTGGCTATCTAACAGGAAGCAGAGAGTTGGGATAAATGGGTGCTTTTCTGGTTGGCAGTTGGTGACCAGTGGCGTGCCGCAGGGATCGGTGCTGGGGCCTCAATTGTTTACCATTTACATAGATGATCTGGAGGAGGGGACTGAATCTAGGGTATTCAAGTTTGCTGATGACACGAAGGTGAGTGGGAAAGCGAATTGCGTGGAGGACGCGGAAAGTCTGCAGAGAGATTTGGATAGGCTGAGCGAGTGGGCGAGGATCTGGCAGATGGAATATAACGTTAGCAAATGTGAGGTTATCCACTTTGGAAGAAATAATAGTAAATTGGAATATTATTTAAATGGAGAAAAATTACATCGTGCGACTGTGCAGAGGGACCTGGGGGTCCTTGTGCACGAATCACAAAAACTCAGTCTGCAGGTGCAGCAGGTGATCAAGAAGGCGAATGGAATGTTGGCCTTTATCGCGAGGGGGATAGAATATAAAAGCAGGGAGGTCTTGCTGCAACTGTACAAGGCACTGGTGAGGCCGCAACTGGAGTACTGTGTGCAGTTTTGGTCCCCTTATTTGCGAAAGGATATATTGGCCTTGGAGGGAGTGCAGAGAAGGTTCACCAGGTTGATAACGGAGATGAGGGGTGTAGCTTATGAGGAGAGATTAAACAGATTGGGTCTGTACTCGTTGGAGTTTAGAAGGATGAGGGGTGATCTTATAGAGACATATAGGATAATGAAGGGGCTGGATAGGGTAGAGGTGGAGAGATTCTTTCCACTTAGAAGGGAAACCAGAACTAGAGGGCACAGCCTCAAAATAAGGGGGGGCCGGTTCAGAACAGAGTTGAGGGGGAACTTCTTCTCTCAGAGGGTAGTGAATCTCTGGAATTCTCTGCCCATTGAAGTGGTGGAGGCTTCCTCGTTGAATATGTTTAAATCACGGGTAGATAGTTTTCTGATCGATAAGGGAATTAGGGAATATGGGGAGCAGGCGGGTAAGTGGAACTGATTCGCTTCAGATCAGCCATGATCTTGTTGAATGGCGGGGCAGGCTCGAAGGGCCAGATGGCCTACTCCTGCTCCTATTTCTTATGTTCTTATGTTCTTAAATGCCTGGGTAGAATGGGTAAAGTACACTGTAAAAAGTTTGAACAAAAGCAATTGCTATAGTTGTGCCTCCGGCAGACCGATAACCCAAGTGGTGCCCTTTCCGCTCGGGTGGGAACGAGACCGACGGGGCATGGAGTGCATGATTGCCCTATATCAGGATAAGACGGCTTGGAACAATGACAGCTGCACGCCTTGTCCCTTGTGTTCCCTCCCCTCAAGGCAAAGGATTTGAAGATACCTCCTGCATTCACCACCACTGTTGGGAACCACACCTCGTGTGTACACCGACAGGGTAAGGGCCTAGCCAAGAGCCTGGGAAAATTGGAAACATGTACCGAGGTTGAGAATGTAATCGAGACGAATGAGGAGGGAAACTACTCTTCACTGAGTGTTCCCAGCGCGGATTTGTGGTGGTATTGTGGAGGGAAAACCCTAAGGGCGATCCTGCCCCCAAAATGGAAGGGGACTTGCGCAATTGTTCAATTGGCTATCCCATTTACCCTGGCATTTGAGAAAGAGAGGGTGGTGAAAAGAGGAAGAGGCAAACGATTAGTCATAGAGACCTCCTTTGATGACCGTATATACTTAGACTCTATAGGAGTACCGAGGGGGGTGCCAGATGAATTTAAGGCCCGCAATCAGATCGGGGCCGGTTTTGAATCGACCCTCTTTTGGTGGGCTACCATTAACAAGAATGTGGACTGGATAACTTATATCTACTACAACCAACAGAGATTTGTAAACTATACCAGGGATGCAGTGAGAGGAATAGCCGAGCAATTGGATGCCACCAGTAGAACGTCTTGGGAAAACAGACTAGCACTCGACATGATTTTGGCAGAAAAAGGAGGTGTGTGTGTGATGTTGGGAGGAAGGTGTTGTACCTTCATCCCAAACAATACGGCACCTGACGGGTCCATCACTCGGGCCCTGCAAGGATTAAGGACCTTAACGGAAGAACTGGCGGAAAATGCTGGAGTAGATACATCCCTAACAGGATGGCTGGACTCCTGGTTTGGAAAATGGAAGGGAATGATTATATCAATTTTCACCTCCCTAATAACGGTGTTCGGCATATTGGTGGCAATTGGGTGTTGTATCATTCCAAGTGTAAGAGGATTGACCCAACGATTAATTGAAACGGCCTTGACAAGACAGATATCAATGGAAAAGAAAAAAGGAAACAGCGAGAATGTGTATTTACTAGATGAGGGAGAGATGGATAATATGGATGGAGAGACGGATGTTGAAAAGGAAGCTGAAATAATGCTTAAAGGATTCGAGGACACACAATAAACCATCTGGTAGAATGTAGAAGACAACAATGGTGAAAAGAAGAAAAGGGGGAATTGTGAGATATGGCATAATGTTGCTTCTACATGAAGCTGAATTGTAGAACCATAAGCAGGCTTTAAAGCAGGTTATAGTGTGCAAACATCAGTCTTAACACAGAAACCACCGAAGATACGCAACATGGGACCGAAACAAGAAAGAACAAAGAAAGTGTCTTATCTGAACATAGCAGCAGTTAAGAACCTACCACATAGGCAAGAAATAGGAGACATAATCACATAACGTTGACAAAGGAAACATAATCACATAACATAATCAAGAGCAGGGGGGAATGATTTGGAAGAAGGTGTAACTGGTGTAATCAGCAAGTTTGCGGATGACACGAAGATGGCTGGACTTGCGGATAGCGAAGAGCATTGTCGGGCAATACAGCAGGATATAGATAGGCTGGAAAATTGGGCGGAGAGGTGGCAGATGGAGTTTAATCCGGATAAATGCGAAGTGATGCATTTTGGAAGAAATAATGTAGGGAGGAGTTATACAATAAATGGCAGAGTCATCAGGAGTATAGAAACACAGAGGGACCTAGGTGTGCAAGTCCACAAATCCTTGAACAGAGGTGGAGAAGGTGGTGAAGAAGGCATATGGTATGCTTGCCTTTATAGGACGGGGCATAGAGTATAAAAGCTGGAGTCTGATGATGCAGCTGTATAGAACGCTGGTTAGGCCACATTTGGAGTACTGCGTCCAGTTCTGGTCGCCGCACTACCAGAAGGACGTGGAGGCATTGGAGAGAGTGCAGAGAAGGTTTACCAGGATGTTGCCTGGTATGGAGGGTCTTAGCTATGAGGAGAGATTGGGTAGACTGGGGTTGTTCTCCTTGGAAAGACGGAGAATGAGGGGAGATCTAATAGAGGTATACAAGATTATGAAGGGTATAGATAGGGTGAACAGTGGGAAGCTTTTTCCCAGGTCGGAGGTGACGATCACGAGGGGTCACGGGCTCAAGGTGAGAGGGGCGAGGTATAACTCAGACATCAGAGGGACGTTTTTTACACAGAGGGTGGTGGGGGCCTGGAATGCGCTGCCAAGTAGGGTGGTGGAGGCAGGCACGCTGACATCGTTTAAGACTTACCTGGATAGTCACATGAGCAGCCTGGGAATGGAGGGATACAAACGATTGGTCTAGTTGGACCAAGGAGCGGCACAGGCTTGGAGGGCTGAAGGGCCTGTTTCCTGTGCTGTACTGTTCTTTGTTCTTTGTTCTCTTTGTATCGGGGGCTTTGGAGAAACTGTATAAAATACATGCTGTAATTATGTTAAAGTGTGCCTGCTCAGCGACACCCTTTCTTGCAAGATCGATTAAAAGACGCTTCTTCAGAATTTGACTCGTGTAAAATTATTAAAGAGTGAGCTTCGTTTCTCACAGACACCCAGATCCCTCTGTTCATCCACACTACCAAGTATTTTACCATTAGCCCAGTACTCTGTATTCCTGTTACTCCTTCCAAAGTGAATCACCTCACACTTTTCCGCATTGAACTCCATTTGCCACCTCTCAGCCCAGCTCTGCAGCTTATCTATGTCCCTCTGTAACCTGCCACTTCCCTCCGCATTGTCTACAACTCCACCGACTTTAGTGTCATCTGCAAATTTACTAATCCATCCTTCCACGCCCTCATCCAAGTCATTAATAAAAATGACAAACAGCAGTGGCCCCAAAACAGATCCCTGTGGTACACCACTAGTAACTGAACTCCAGGATGAATATTTCCCATCAACCACCACCCTCTGTTTTCTTACAGCTAGCCAATTCCTGATCCAAACCACTAAATCACCCTCAATCCCATGTGTCTGTATTTTTTTGCAAAAGCTTACCATGAGGAACCTTATCAAGCGCTTTACTGAAATCCATATACACCACATCAACCGCTTTACCCTCATCCACCTCTTTGGTCACCTTCTCAAAGAACTCAATAAGGTTTGTGAGGCACGACCTACCCTTCACAAAACCGTGCTGACTATCCCTAATCAAATTATTCCTTTCCAGGTGATTATAAATCCTATCTCTTATAATACTTTCCAATACTTTGCCCACAACAGAAGTAAGGCTCACCGTTCTATAATTACCAGGGTTGTCCCTACTCCCCTTCTTGAACAAGGGGACAACATTTGCTATCCTCCAGTCGTCTGGCACTGTTCCTGTAGACAATGACGACACAAAGATCAAAGGTAGGGTTCTGAAGAATGTGGAGGAACAGAGAGATCTTGGGGTTCATATCCATAGATCTCTGAAGGTTGCCACTCAAGTGGATAGAGCCGTGAAGAAGGCCTATAGTGTGTTGGCGTTCATTAACAGGGGGTTTGAGTTTAAGAGCCGTGGGGTTATGCTGCAACTGTACAGGATTTTGGTGAGACCACATTTGGAATATTGTGAGCAGTTCTGGTCACCTCACTATAAGATGGATGTGGAAGCACTGGAAAGAGTGCAAAAGAGATTTACCAGGATGCTGCCTGGTTTGGAGGATAGGTCTTATGAGGAAAGGTTGAGGGAACTTGGGCTTTTCTCTTTGGAGCGGAGGAGGTTGAGAGGAGACTTGATAGAGGTTTATAAGATGATGAGGGGGATAGATAGAGTGAACGTTCAAAGACTATTTCCTCGGGTGAATGGAGCGGTAACTAGGGGGCATTACTATAGGGTTCATGGTGGGAGATACAGGAAGGATGTCCGAGGTAGGTTTTTTACTCAGAGAGTGGTTGGGGTGTGGAATGGACTGCCTGCAGGGATAGTGGAGTCAGAAACTTTAGGAACATTTAAGAAGCTATTGGATAGGCACATGGAGCACTTCGGGATGATAGGGAGGAAATAGCTTGATCTGGGTTTCAGACAAAGCTCGGCACAACATCGTGGGCCGAAGGGCCTGTTCTGTGCTGTACTGTTCTATGTTCTATAAAGATCAAAGCCAAAGGCTCTGCAATCTCCTCTCTAGCCTCCCAGAGAATCCTAGGATAGATAGGATAAATCCCATCCAGCTCAGGGGACTTATCTATTTTTACCCTTTCCAGAATTGCTAACACCTCCTCCTTATGAACCTCAATCCCGTCCAGTCCAACAGCCTGCATCTCAGTATTCCCCTCAACAACACTCTCCCTCTCCTGTGTGAATACCGATGAAAAATATTCATTTAGTGCCTCTCCTATCTGTTCAGACTCCACGCACAACTTCCCCCTCCTATCCTTGACTGGCCCTAATCTTACCCAAGTCATTCTTTTACTCCTGACATACCTATAGAAAGCTTTAGGGTTTTCCTTGATCCCACCTGCCAAAGACTTCTCATGTCCCCTCCTGGCTCTTCTTAACTCTTTCTTTAGGTCCTTCCTGGCTAACTTGTAACTCTCAAGCGCCCTAACTGAGCCTTCACGTCTCATCTTAACATAAGTCTCCTCCTTCCTCTTCACAAGAGATTCAACCTCCTTAGTAAACCCCGGTTCCCTCACTCGTCTGCTTCCTCCCTGCCTGACGGGTACATATTTATCAAGGACGCGTAGTAGCTGTTCCTTGAACAAGTTCCACATTACAATTGTGCCCATCCCCTGCAGTTTCCTTCCCCAACCTATGCCAGCTAAATCTCGCCTAATCGCATCATAATTTCCTTTCCCCCAGCTATAACTCTTGCCCTTTGGTATATACCTATCCTTTTCCATTGCTAATTGAATTGTGGTCACTGTCACCAAAGTGGTCACCTACCTCCAAATCTCACACCTGGCCTGGTTCATTACCCAGTACCAAATCCAATGTGGCCTCGCCTCTTGTTGGTCTATCTACATACTGCGTCAGGAAGCCTTCCTGCACACATTGGACAAAAACCGACCCCTCTAAAGTACTCGAACTATAGCTTTTCCAGTCAATATTTGTAAAGTTAAAGTCCCCCAGTACAACTACCCTGTTACTTTCGCTCCTATCCAGAATCATCTTTGCAATCCTTTCCTCTACATGTCTGGAACTTTTCGGAGGTCTATAAAAAACTCCCAACAGGGTGACCTCTCCTTTCCTGTTTCTAACCTCAGCCCAAACTACCTCAGTCGACGAGTCCTCATCAAATGTCCTTTCTGCCACCGTAATACTGTCCTTGACTAACAATGCCACACCTCCCCCTCTTTTACCACCTTCCCTGCACTTACTGAAACATTTAAACCCCGGAACCTGCAACAACCATTCCTGTCCCTGCTCTATCCATGTCTCCGAGATGGCCACAACATCGAAATCCCAGGTACCAACCCATGCTGCAAGCTCACCCACCTTATTCCAGATGCTCCTGGCATTGAAGTATACACACTTCAAACCACCTTCCTGCCTGCCAGTACACTCCTGCGACTCTGAAACCTCATCCATGACCTCACTACTCTCAACCTCCTGTACACTGGAGCTACAATTCAGGTACGCACCCCCCTGCTGAATTAGTTTAAACCCTCCCGAAGAGCATTCGCAAATTTCCCCCACAAGATATTGGTACCCCTCTGGTTCAAGTGCAGACCATCCTGTTTGTAGAGGTCCCACCTCCCCCAGAAAGAGCCCCAATTGTCCAGGTATCTGAAACTCTCCCTCCTGCACCATCCCTGTAACCACGTGTTCAACTGCTCTCTCTCCCTATTCCTCTCCTCACTATCACGTGGCACGGGTAACAAACCAGAGATAACAACTTTGTTTGTTCTAGCCCTAAGCTTCCACCCTAACTCCCTGAATTTCTGCCTTACATCCCCATCCCTTTTCCTACCTATGTCTTGAGTGCCGATGTGAACCACAACTTGGGGCTGGTCCCCCTCCCCCTTAAGGATATCGAAAACACGATCCGAGACATCGCGGACTCTGGTTCCTGAGAGGCAACACACCAACCGCGAGTCTCTCTCGTTCCCGCAGAATCTCCTATCCGTCCCTTTAACTATGGAGTCCCCAATGACTAATCCTCTACTCCTCTCCCCCCTTCCCTTCTGAGCTACAAGGACAGACTCTGATCCAGTGACCTGTACCCCATGGCTTACCCCTGCTAAGTCGTCCCCCCCAACAGCATCCAAAAGTGTACTATCCCCAATTTCTACGACATTTTTTGTTTCTCCCCCCACTTGGACAGCTCCCTGTACCTTGGTGCTGTGGTCAGTTTGCTCATCCTCCCTTTCCCTCCCCTTCTGAGCTGCCGGGCCGGACTCTGCCCCGGAGGCACGCCCACTGTTGCTTCCCCCAGGTAGGCTGCTCCCCTCAACAGCACTCAAACAGGAGTACTTATTTTTAAGGGGCACAGCCACTGGGGTACTCTCTAGTACCTGACCTTTCCCCTTCCCCTTCCTAACCGTGACCCACTTGTCTGTCTTCCGTGGCCCCGGTGTGACCACCTGCCTGTAACTCCTATCTATCACCTCCTTATTCTCCCCAACCGGACGAAGGTCATTGAGCTGCAGCTCCAGTTCCCCAACGCGGTCCCTTAGGAGGTCTCTCTGTGTAACAGCCAGTGCTATCTAACTGTGGTCTCACTGGCAGTGCCGACAGTCTCTCTCTGTCACAGCCAGTGCTACCTAACTGTGGTCTAACTGGCAGTGCCAACAGTCTCTCTCTGTAACAGCCAGTGCTATCTAACTGTGGTCTAACTGGCAGTGCCAACAGTCTCTCTCTGTAACAGCCAGTGCTACCTAACTGTGGTCTAACTGGCAGTGCCAACAGTCTCTCTCTGTAACAGACAGTGCTACCTAACTGTGGTCTCACTGGCAGTGCGAAAAGTCTCCCTCTGTAACAGACAGTGCTACCTAACTGTGGTCCCACTGGCAGTGCCAACAGTCTCTGTGTAACAGCCAGTGCTATCTAACTGTGGTCCCACTGGCAATGCCGACAGTCTCTCTCTGTAACTGCCAGTGCTATCTAACTGTGGTCTCACTGGTAGTGCCGACAGTCTCTCTCTGTCACAGCCAGTGTATCTAACTGTGGTCTAACTGGCAGTGCCGACAGTCTCTCTCTGTCACAGCCAGTGCTATCTAACTGTGGTCCCACTGGCACTGCCGATATTCTCTCTGTGTAACAGCCAGTGCTATCTAACTGTGGTCTCACTGGCAGTGCCGACAGTCTCTGTCACAGCCAGTGCTACCTAACTGTGGTCAAACTGGTAGTGCCGACAGTCTCTCTCTGTCACAGCCAGTGCAATCTAACTGATGTCTCACTGGCAGTGCGAAAAGTCTCCCTCTGTAACAGACAGTGTTCCTAACTGTGGTCCCACTGGCAGTGCCAACAGTCTCTGTGTAACAGCCAGTGCTATCTAACTGTGGTCCCACTGGCAATGCCGACAGTCTCTCTGTGTAACTGCCAGTGCTATCTAACTGTGGTCTCACTGGTAGTGCCGACAGTCTCTCTCTGTAACAGCCAGTGATATCTAACTGTGGTCTCACTGGTAGTGCCGACAGTCTCTCTCTGTAACAGCCAGTGCTACCTAACTGTGGTCTAACTGGCAGTGCCGACAGTTTCTCTCTGTCACAGCCAGTGTATCTAACTGTGGTCCCACTGGCACTGCCGATATTCTCTCTGTGTAACAGCCAGTGCTATATTACTGTGGTCCCACTGGCAGTGCCAACAGTCTCTGTGTAACAGCCAGTGCTATCTAACTGTGGTCTCACTGGCAGTGTTGACAGTCTCTCTCTGTGTAACAGCCAGTGCGATCTAACTGTGGTCTCACTGGCAGTGCTGACAGTCCTGTCTAACGACCACTGCTACCTAACTGTGGTCCCACTGGCAGTGCCAACAGTCTCTCTCTGTTACAGCCACTGCTATCTAACTGTGGCCACACTGGTAGTGCTGACAGCCTCTCTGTGTCACAGCCAGTGGTATCTTACTTTGGTCCGACTGACGGCGCCGACAGTCCCTCTGTGTAACAGCCAGTGCTATCTAACTGCGGTCCCACTGGCAGTGCTGGCTGTCCCTGTGTGTAACAGCCAGTGCGGTATAACTGTGGTCACACTGGCAGTGCTGACAGTCCTGTGTAACAGCCACTGCTACCTAACGGTTGTCCCACTGGCAGTGCCAACTGTCCCTCTGTGTAGAACATAGAACATAGAACATAGAACATAGAACATTACAGCGCAGAACAGGCCCTTCGGCCCACGATGTTGCACCGACCAGTTAAAAAAAAAACTGTGACCCTCCAACCTAAACCAATTTCTTTTCGTCCATGAACCTATCTACGGATCTCTTAAACGCCCCCAAACTAGGCGCATTTACTACTGATGCTGGCAGGGCATTCCAATCCCTCACCACCCTCTGGGTAAAGAACCTACCCCTGACATCGGTTCTATAACTACCCCCCCTCAATTTAAAGCCATGCCCCCTCGTGCTGGATTTCTCCATCAGAGGAAAAAGGCTATCACTATCCACCCTATCTAAACCTCTAATCATCTTATATGTTTCAATAAGATCCCCTCTTAGCCGCCGCCTTTCCAGCGAAAACAATCCCAAATCCCTCAGCCTCTCCTCATAGGATCTCCCCTCCATACCAACATAGAACAGTACAGCACAGAACAGGCCCTTCGGCCCACAATGTTGTGCCGAGCTTTGTCTGAAACCAAGATCAAGCTATTTCCTCCCTATCATCCCGAAGTACTCCATGTGCCTATCCAATAGCTTCTTAAATGTTCCGAAAGTTTCTGACTCCACTATCACTGCAGGCAGTCCATTCCACACCCCAACCACTCTCTGCGTAAAGAACCTACCTCTGATATCCTTCCTATATCTCCCACCATAAAACATAGAACATAGAACAGTACAGCACAGAACAGGCCCTTCAGCCCACGATGTTGTGCCGAGCTTTGTCTGAAACCAAGATCAAGCTATCCCACTCCCTACCATCCTGGTGTGCTCCATGTGCCTATCCAATAACTGCTTAAATGTTCCTAAAGTGTCTGACTCCACTATCACTGCAGGCAGTCCATTCCACACCCCAACCACTCTCTGCGTAAAGAACCTACCTCTGATATCCTTCCTATATCTCCCACCACGAACCCTATAGTTATGCCCCCTTGTAATAGCTCCATCCACCCGAGGAAATAGTCTTTGAACGTTCACTCGATCTATCCCCTTCATCATTTTATAAACCTCGATTAAGTCTCCCCTCAGCCTCCTCCGCTCCAGAGAGAACAGCCCTAGCTCCCTCAACCTTTCCTCATAAGACCTATCCTCCAAACCAGGCAGCATCCTGGTAAATCTCCTCTGCACTCTTTCCAGCGCTTCCACATCCTTCTTATAGTGAGGTGCACACAATATTCCAAATGTGGTCTCACCAAGGTCCTGTACAGTTGCAGCATAACCCCACGGCTCTTAAACTCCAACCCCCTGTTAATAAAAGCCTTCTTCACCGCTCTATCCACTTGAGTGGCAACCTTTAGAGATCTGTGGATATGAACCCCAAGATCTCTCTGTTCCTCCACAGTCTTCAGAACCCTACCTTTGACCCTGTAATCCACATTTAAATTAGTCCTACCAAAATGAATCACCTCACATTTATCAGAGTTAAACTCCATTTGCCATTTTTCAGCCCAGCTTTGCATCCTATCTATGTCTCTTTGCAGCCTACAACACCCCTCCACCTCATCCACTACTCCACCAATCTTGGTGTCATCAGCAAATTTACTGATCCACCCTTCAGCCCCCTCCTCTAAGTCATTAATAAAAATCACAAAGAGCAGAGGTCCAAGCACTGATCCCTGTGGCACTCCGCTAGCAACCTGCCTCCAATCCGAAAATTTTCCATCCACCACCACCCTCTGTCTTCGATCAGACACCATGAACCAAGAACAAAGAACAAAGAACAGTACAGCACAGGAAACAGGCCCTTCGGCCCTCCAAGCCTGTGCCGCTCCTTGGTCCAACTAGACCCTATAGTTATGCCCCCTAGTTACCGCTCCATTCACCCGAGGAAATCGTCTTTGAACGTTCACTCTATCTATACCCCTCATCATCTTATAAACCTCTATCAAGTCTCCTCTCAACCTCCTCCGCTCCAAAGAGAAAAGCCCAAGTTCCCTCAACCTTTCCTCATAAGACCTACCCTCCAAACCAGGCAGCATCCTGGTAAATCTCCTCTGCACTCTTTCCAGTGTCTCCACATCCATCTTATAGTGAGGTGACCAGAACTGCTCACAATATTCCAAATGTGGTCTCACCAAGGTCCTGTACAGTTGCAGCATAACCCCACGGCTCTTAAACTCCAACCCCCTGTTAATGAACGCCAACACACTATAGGCCTTCTTCACGGCTCTATCCACTTGAGTGGCAACCTTCAGAGATCTGTGGATATGAACCCCAAGATCTCTCTGTTCCTCCACATTCTTCAGAACCCTACCTTTGACCCTGTAATCCACATTTAAATTTGTCCTACCAAAATGAATCACCTCGCATTTGTCAGGGTTAAACTCCATTTGCCATTTTTCAGCCCAGCTTTGCATCCTATCTATGTCTCTTTGCAGCCTACAACAGCCCTCCACCTCATCCACTACTCCACCAATCTTGGTGTCACAGCAAATTTACTGATCCACCCTTCAGCCCCCTCCTCTAAGTCATTAATAAAAATCACAAAGAGCAGAGGACCAAGCACTGATCCCTGTGGCACTCCGCTAGCAATCTGCCTCCAATCCGAAAATTTTCCATCCACCACCACCCTCTGTCTTCTGTTAGATATGATGTGGAGATGCCGGCGTTGGACTGGGTTAAACACAGTAAGAAGTTTAACAACACCAGGTTAAAGTCCAACAGGTTTATTTGGTAGCAAAAGCCACACAAGCTTTCGGAGCTCTTAGCCCCTTCTTCAGGTGAGTGGGAGTTCTGTTCACAAACAGAGCTTATAAAGACACAGACTCAATTTACATGAATAATGGTTGGAATTCTTGCATCTTTGTAGAAACTTGATGTCTGTGTCGATATGCGCGATCTTCTTGGCGATCCTCTATCAGACCCTGTTCTGTTAGATAGCCAGTTACCTATCCAATCGGCCAAACTTCCCTCTATCCCACACATCCTTACTTTCTTCATAAGCCGACCGTGGGGGACTTTATCAAACGCCTCACTAAAATCCATGTATATGACATCAACTGTACTACCTTCATCTACACACTTAGTTACCTCCTCAAAAAATTCTATCAAATTTGTGAGGCAAGACTTGCCCTTCACAAATCCATGCTGACTATCCCGGATTAATCCGCATCTTTCTAAATGGTCGTAAATCCCATCCCTAAGGACCTTTTCCATCAACTTACCGACCACCGAAGTAAGACTAACCGGTCTATAATTACCAGGGTCATTTCTATTCCTTTTCTTAAACAGAGGAACCACATTCGCCACTCTCCAGTCCTCTGGCACCACCCCCGTGGTCAGTGAGGACCCAAAGATCAAAGCCAAAGGCTCTGCAATCTCATCCCTTGCCTCCCAAAGAATCCTAGGATATATTTCATCAGGCCCAGGGGACTTATCAACTTTCAGTTTATTCAAAATTGCTAGTACATCTTCCCTCCGAACATCTACTTCCTCCAGCCTATCAGCCTGTGACACCCTCTCTTCCTCAAAAACATGGCCCCTCTCCTTGGTGAACACCGAAGAAAAGTATTCATTCATCGCCTCTCCTATCTCTTCTGACTCCATGCACAAATTCCCACTGCCGTCCTTGACTGGCCCTAACCGCACCCTGGTCATTCTTTTATTCCTCACATAAGAGTAAAAAGCCTTGGGGTTTTCCTTGATCCGACCCGCCAAGGACTTCTCATGTCCCCTCCTAGCTCTCCTAAGCCCCTTTTTCAGCTCATTTCTTGCTAACTTGTAACCCTCCATCGAGTCAACTGAACCTTGTTTTCTCAACCTAACATACGCTTCCTTCTTCCTCTTGACAAGACATTCCACCTGTTTTGTGAACCATGGTTCCCTCACTCGGCTATTTCCTCTCTGCCTGGCAGGGACATACCTATCAAGGACACGCAGTATTTGTTCCTTGAAAAATTTCCACTTGTCATTAGTGCCTTTGCCTGACAATTTTTGTTCCCATCCTATGCTTCCTAATTCCCGCCTGATTGCATCATAATTACCTCTCCCCCAATTGTAAACCTTGCCCTGCCGTACGGCCCTATCCCTCTCCATTGCAATAACAAAAGACACCGAATTGTGGTCACTATCTCCAAAGTGCTCTCCCACAACCAAATCTAACACTTGGCCCGGTTCATTTCCCAGTCCCAAATCCAATGTGGCCTCACCTCTTGTCGGCCTATCCACATATTGTGTCAGGAAACCCTCCTGCACACACTGCACAAAAACTGCCCCATCCGAACTATTTGACCTCTAAAGGTTCCAATCAATATTTGGAAAGTTAAAGTCCCCCATGACAACTACCCTGTGACCCCCACACATATCCATAATCTGCTTAGCAATTTCTTCCTCCACATCTCTATTACTATTTGGGGGCCGATAGTAAACTAACAACCTGACCGCTCCTTTCCTGTTTCTAACCTCAGCCCATATTACCTCAGTGTGCAGATCCCCCTCGAAGTGCCTTTCCGCAGCCGTTAAACTATCCTTGATTAACAATGCCACTCCTCCACCTCTTTTACCAGCTTCCCTACACTTAGTGAAACATCTATACCCCGGAACGTCCAACAACCATTCCTGTCCTTGTTCTACCCACGTCTCCGTAATGGCCACAACATCGTAGTCCCAAGTACCAATCCACACCAGTAACAGCCAGTGCTATCAAACTGTGGTCTCACTGGCAGTGCCGACAGTCTCTGTGTAACAGCCAGTGCTATCAAACTGTGGTCTCACTGGCAGTGCCGACAGTCTCTCTCTGTCACAGCCAGTGTATCTAACTGTCGTCTCACTGGCAGTGCCAACAGTCTCTCTGTGTAACAGCCAGTGCTATCTAGCTGTGGTTTCACAGGTAGTGCTGACAGTCTCTCTCTGTGACAGCCAGTGCTGTCTAACTGTGGTCTCACTGGCAGTGTTGATAGTCTCGCTCTATAACAGCCAGTGCTATCTTACTTTGGTCTCACTGGCAGTGCTGACAGTCTCTGTGTAACAGACAGTGCTACCTAATTGTCATCCCACTGGCAGTGCCAATAGTCTCACTGTGTAACAGCCAGTGCTATCTAACTGTGGTCTCACTGGCAGTGCCGATAGTCTCACTGTGTAACAGCCAGTGCTATCTAACTGTGGTCCCACTGGAAGTGCCGACAGTCTCTCTGTGTAATAGCCAGTGCTATCTAACTGTGGTCACACTGGCAGTGCTGAGAGTCTCTCTCTGTAACAGCCAGTGCTATCTAAATGTGGTCTCACTGTCAGTGCTGACAACCTCCCTGTGTAACAGCCAGTGCTATCTAAATATGGTCCCACTGGCAGTGTTGACAGTCTCGCTCAAAAACAGCCAGTGTTATCTTACTTTGGTCTCACTGGCAGTGCCGACAGTCTCTGTATAACAACCAGTGCTATCTAACTGTGGTCCCACTGGCAGTGCCAACAGTCTCTGTGTGAAAGACAGTAATACCTAACTGTGGTCCCACTGGCAGTGCCAACAGTCTCTCTCTGCAACAGCCAGTGGTATCTAACTGTGGTCTCACTGGCAATGCCGAAAGTCTCCCTCTGTAACAGCCAGTGCTATCTAACTGTGGTCTCATTGGCAGTGCCGACAGTCACTGTGTAACAGCCAGTGCTATCTAACTGTGGTCCCACTGGCAGTGCCGATAGTCTCTCTCTGTCACAGCCAGTGTATCTAACTGTGGTCACACTGGCAGTGTTGACAGCCTCTCTGTGTAACAGCCAGTGCTATCTAACTGTGATCCCACTGGCAGTGCCGACAGTCCATCTGTGCAACAGCCAGTGCTCCCTAACTTGGTCCCACTGGCAATGCCAACAGTCTCTGTGTGGAAGACAGTAATACCTAACTGTGGTCTCACTGGCAGTGCCGACAGTCTCCCTCTGTAACAGCCAGTGCTATCTAACTGTGGTCTCACTGGCAGTGCCGACAGTCTGCCTCTGTAACAGCCAGTGCTATCTAACTGTGGTCTCACTGGCAGTGCCGACAGTCTCTCTCTGTAACATAGAACATAGAACATAGAACAGTACAGCACAGAACAGGCCCTTCGGCCCACGATGTTGTGCCGACCTTCATCTGAAGATCAAGCTATCCCACTCCCTATCATCCTGGTGTGCTCCATGTGCCTAACAATAACCGCTTAAATGTTCCTAAAGTGTCTGACTCCACTATCACTGCAGGCAATCCATTCCACACCCCAACCACTCTCTGAGTAAAGAACCTACCTCTGATATCCTTCCTATATCTCCCACCACGAACCCTATAGTTATGCCCCCTTGTAATAGCTCCATCCACCCGAGGAAATAGTCTTTGAACGTTCACTCGATCTATCCCCTTCATCATTTTATAAACCTCTATTAAGTCTCCCCTCAGCCTCCTCCGCTCCAGAGAGAACAGCCCTAGCTCCCTCAACCTTTCCTCATAAGACCTACCCTCCAAACCAGGCAGCATCCTGGTAAATCTCCTCTGCACTCTTTCCAGCGCTTCCACATCCTTCTTATAGTGAGGTGACCAGAACTGCACACAATATTCCAAATGTGGTCTCACCAAGGTCCTGTACAGTTGCAGCATAACCCCACGGCTCTTAAACTCCAACCCCCTGTTAATAAAAGCTAACACACTAACAGCCAGTGTATTCTAACTGTGGTCTCACTGGCAGTGCCGACAATTTCTCTCTGTAACATAGAACATTACAGCGCAGTACAGGCCCTTCGGCCCTCGATGTTGCGCCGACCAGTGGTACCAATCTAAAGCCCCTCTAATCTACACTATTCCAATATCATCCATATGTTTATCCAATAACCATTTGAATGCTCTTAATGTTGACGAGTCCACTACTGCTGCAGGCAGGGCATTCCACACCCTTACTACTCTCTGAGTAAAGAACCTACCTCTGACATCTGTCCTGTATCTATCACCCCTCAATTTAAAGCTATGTCCCCTCGTGTTAGCCATCACCATCCGAGGAAAAAGGCTCTCACTATCCACCCTATCTAATCCTCTGATCATCTTGTATGCCTCTATTAAGTCACCTCTTAACCTTCTTCTCTCTAACGAAAACAACCTCAAGCCCCTCAGCCTTTCCTCATACGATTTTCCCACCATACCAGGCAACATCCTGGTAAATCTCCTCTGCACCCTTTCCAACACTTCCACATCTTTCCTATAATACGGCGACCAGAACTGTACGCAATACTCCAAATGCGGCCGCACCAGAGTTTTGTACAGTTGCAGCATGACCTCCTGGCTCCGAAACTCAATCCCTCTACCAATAAAAGCTAACACACCGTATGCCTTCTTAACAACCCTATCAATATGGGTGCTAACTTTCAGGGATCTATGCACATGGACACCCAGATCCCTCTGTTCATCCACACTACCAAGTATCTTACCATTAGCCCAGTACTCTGTATTCCTGTTACTCCTTCCAAAGTGAATCACCTCACACTTTTCCGCATTAAACTCCATTTGCCACCTCTCAGCCCAGCTCTGCAGCTTATCTATGTCCCTCTGTAACCTGCCACTTCCCTCCACACTGTCCACAACTCCACTGACCTTAGTGTCATCCGCAAATTTACTAACCCATCCTTCTACGCCCTCATCCAGGTCATTAATAAAAATGACAAACAGCAGTGGCCCCAAAACAGATCCTTGCGGTACACCACTAATAACTGAACTCCAGGATGAATATTTCCCATCAACCACCACCCTCTGTTTTCTTACAGCTAGCCAATTCCTGATCCAAACCACTAAATCACCCTCAATCCCATGTGTCCGTATTTTCTGCAAAAGCTTACCATGGGGAACCTTATCAAACACTTTGCTGAAATCCATATACACCACATCAACCGCTTTACCCTCATCCACCTCTTTGGTCACCTTCTCAAAGAACTCAATAAGGTTTGTGAGGCACGACCTACCCTTCACAAAACCATGCTGACTATCCCTAATCAAATTATTCCTTTCCAGGTGATTATAAATCCTATCTCTTATAATCCTTTCCAATACTTTGCCCACAACAGAAGTAAGGCTCACCGGTCTATAATTACCAGGGTTGTCTCTACTCCCTTTCTTGAACAAGGGGACAACATTTGCTATCCTCCAGTCCTCTGGCACTGTTCCTGTAGACAATGATGACACAAAGATCAACAGCCAGTGCTGTCTAACTGTGGTCGCACTGTTAGTGCTGACAGCCTCTCTCTGTGTAACAGCCAGCGCTATGTAACTGTGGTCCCACTGGCAGTGCCAGCAGTCTCTGTGTAACAGCCAGTGCTATCTAATTGTGGTCCCACTGGCAGTGCCGACAGTCTCTCTCTGTGTAACAGCCAGTGCTATCTAACTGTGGTCCCACTGGAAGTGCCGACAGTCTGTGTGTGTAACAGCCAGTGCTATCTAACTGGAGTCCCACTGGCAGTGCCGATAGTCTCTGTCTATACAGCCAGTGCTATCTAACTGTGGTCCAACTGGCAGTGCCAACAGTCTCTCTCTGTAAAAGCCAGTGCTATCTAACTGTGGTCCCACTGGCAGTGCCGACAGTCTCTGTGAAACAACCAGTGCTATCTAACTGGAGTCCCACTGGCAGTGCCGATTGTCTCTCTGTGTAACAGCCAGTGCTATCTAACTGTGGTCCCACTGGCAGTGCCGATTGTCTCTGTCTAACAGCCAGTGCTATCTAACTGTGGTCTCTCTGGCAGTGCCGACAGTCTCGGTGCAACAGCCAGTGCTATCTAACTGCGGTCCCACTGGCAGTGCTGACAGCGTCTGTGTCACAGCCAGTGCTATCTAACTGTGGTCCCACTGGCAGTGCCGAAAGTCTCTCTGTGTAACAGCCAGTGCTATCTAACTGTGGTCCCACTGGCAGTGCCGACAGTGTCTGTGTAACTGCCAGTGCCATCTAACTGTGGTCCCACTGGCAGTGACGAGAGTGTCTGTGTCACAGCCAGTGCTATCTAACTGTGGTCCCACTGGCAGTGCCGACAGTGTCTGTGTAACAGCCAGTGCGATCTAACTGTGGTCCCACTGGCAGTGCTGACAGCGTCTGTGTCACAGCCAGTGCTATCTAACTGTGGTCCCACTGGCAGTGCCGAAAGTCTCTCTGTATAACAGCCAGTGCTATCTAACTGTGGTCCCACTGGCAGTGCCGACAGTGTCTGTGTAACAGCCAGTGCTATCTAACTGTGGTCCCACTGGCAGTGACGAGAGTGTCTGTGTAACAGCCAGTGCTATCTAACTGTGGTCCCACTGGCAGTGTCGAGAGTGTCTGTGTAACAGCCAGTGCTATCTAACTGTGGTCCCACTGGCAGTGCCGACAGTGTCTGTGTAACAGCCAGTGCTATCTAACTGTGGTCTCACTGGCAGTGCCGAGAGTCTGTTTGTTCTCCTGCTCTCCGTGATCTGTGAAATGTAACTGTGAGACATTGAGAATGGGAGTGTGGTGGAGATTGCTGGGGTTGATGTGGGATTTGCCGGTGTTGGGAGATTGAGGGCAATTACTGGACCAAGTCCATCTGAGGGGTAGATGTAGAATATTCACATGCCAATTTCCCATAGTTCCAAATGTCAGCTCTCACACGCACCGGTCCTGAGCCTTCTCATCATTTCCAAGGCTCCAGGCCAGCCCATAACTACACTGAGCATCATTATTCCCCTGTGACCCCCAGCTTCCAGCTGAGTGGCCCCGTCACCCCACAGATTAACCCTCAGAACACATCCACTCCAACTATAGCCAGATACCTGCTATCAGAGTCTGACCTCTGCGACCCCGCAGCCTGACCTCTGCGACCCCGCAGCCTGACCTCTGCGACCCCGCAGCCTGACCTCTGCGACCCCGCAGCCTGACCTCTGCGACCCCGCAGCCTGACCTCTGCGACCCCGCAGCCTGACCTCTGCGACCCCGCAGCCTGACCTCTGCGACCCCGCAGCCTGACCTCTGCGACCCCGCAGCCTGACCTCTGCGACATAAAAGACAAACTACAAGCAGGAAGAGGCCATTCGGCCCTTCAATCCTGCTCTGCCATTCATTTTGTTCATGGCTGATCATCGAATTCAATATCCCGATCCCCCCTTCCTCCCATATCCCTCGATCCCTTTCGCCTCAAGAGTGAAATCTAATTTTTTCCTGAAATCAGACAATGTTTTAGCCTCAACTACTTCTTGTGGGAGTGAATTCCACACATTATAACCAGCTTACTATCCATCTCAAGACATTACCTGCAATTCCATGTGCTTTAACTTTACATCGTAGTCTGCTGTGTGAGACCTTGTCAAAAGCCTTCTGAAAATCTAAATAAAGGAGGTGGTATTGGGGTTCTTGAGAAACGTTAAGGTAGACAAGTCCCCAGGGCCTGATGGGAGATACCCCAGAATACTGAGAGAGGCAAGAGAGGAAATTGCTGGGGCCTTGAGAGAAATCTTTGTATCCTCACTGGCTCCAGGGGAGGTCATGATGTGGAGATGCCGGCGTTGGACTGGGATAAACTCAGTAAGAAGTCTCACAACACCAGGTTAAAGTCCAACAGGTTTATTTGGTAGCAAATACCATTAGCTTTCGGAGAGCTGCTCCTTCGTCAGATGGAGTGGATATCTGCTCTCAAACTGGTTGAGTTCTTTGAAAATGTGACCAAACACATTGACGAAGGAAGAGCGGTGGATGTGGTCTATATGGACTTCAGCAAGGCGTTCGATAAGGTCCCCCATGCAAGACTTCTTGAGAAAGTGAGAGGGCATGGGATCCAAGGGGCTGTTGCCTTGTGGATCCAGAACTGGCTTGCCTGCAGAAGGCAGAGAGTGGCTGTGGAGGGGTCTTTCTCTGCATGGAGGTCAGTGACCAGTGGAGTGCCCCAGGGATATGTTCTGGGACCCTTGCTGTTTGTCATTTTCATAAATGACCTGGATGAGGAAGTGGAGGGATGGGTTGGTAAGTTTGCTGACGACACCAAGGTAGGTGGTGTTGTGGATAGTTTGGAGGGATGTCAGAAGTTGCAGCGAGACATAGATAGAATGCAAGACTGGGCGGAGAAGTGGCAGATGGACTTCAACCCGGATAAGTGTGTAGTGATCCATTTTGGCAGATCCAATGGGATGAAGCAGCAGTATAATATGAAGGGTACCATTCTTAGCAGTGTAGAGGGTCAGAAGGACCTTGGGGTCCGGGTCCATAGGACTCTTAAATCGGCCTCGCAGGTGGAGGATGCGGTCAAGAAGGCGTACGGCGTACTAGCCTTCATTAATCGAGGGATTGAGTTTAGGAGTCGGGAGATAATGCTGCAGCTTTATAGGACCCTGGTTAGACCCCACTTGGAGTACTGCGCGCAGTTCTGGTCACCTCATTACAGGAAAGATGTTGAAGCCATTGAAAGGGTGCAGAGGAGATTTACAAGGATGTTGCCTGGATTGGGGGGCATGCCTTATGAGGATAGGTTGAGGGAGCTTGGTCTCTTCTCCCTGGAGAGACGAAGGATGAGAGGTGACCTGATAGAGGTTTACAAGATGTTGAGAGGTCTGGATAGGGTAGACTCTCAGAGGCTATTTCCAAGGGCTGAAATGGTTGCTACGAGAGGACACAGGTTTAAGGTGCTGGGGGGTAGGTACAGGGGGGATGTCAGGGGTAAGTTTTTCACTCAGAGGGTGGTGGGTGAGTGGAATCGGCTGACGTCGGTGGTGGTGGAGGCAAACTCGTTGGGGTCTTTTAAGAGACTTCTGGATGAGTACATGGGATTTAATGGGATTGAGGGCTATAGATAGGCCTAGAGGTGGGGATGTGATCGGCGCAACTTGTGGGCCGAAGGGCCTGTTTGTGCTGTGGCTTTCTATGTTCTATGTTCTAAACAGTGCACAGACACAGAAATCAAGTTACAGAATACTAATTAGAATGCGAATCCCTACAGCCAACCAGATCTTAAAGATACAGACAATGTGAGTGGAGGGAGCATTAAGCACAGGTTAAAGAGATGTATATGGTCTCCAGACAGGACAGCCTGCAAGTCCAGGAGGCAAGCTGTGGGGGTTACTGATAATGTGACATAAATCCAACATCCCGGTTTAGGCCGTCCTCATGTGTGTGGAACTTGGCTACCAGTTTCTGCTCAGCGACTCTGCGCTGTCGTGTGTCGTGAAGGCCGCCTTGGAGAACGCTTACCCGAAGATCAGAGGCTGAATGCCCGTGACTGCTGAAGTGCTCCCCCACAGGAAGAGAACAGTCTTGCCTGGCGATTGTCGAGCGTTCTCCAAGGCGGCCTTCACGACACACGACAGCGCAGAGTTGCTGAGCAGAAACTGATAGCCAAGTTCCACACACATGAGGACGGCCTAAACCGGGATGTTGGATTTATGTCACATTATCAGAAACCCCCACAGCTTGCCTCCTGGGCTTGTAGAATCTCACTGGCTGTCCTGTCTGGAGACAATACACATCTCTTTAACCTGTGCTTAATGCTCCCTCCACTCACATTGTCCGTATTTTTAAGATCTGGTTGGTTGTAGGGATTCGCATTCTAATCAGTATTCTGTAACTTGATTTTGTGTCTCTGTGCCCTGTTTCAGAGTACATTTCCACTCCATCTGACGAAGGAGCAGCGCTCCGAAAGCTAATGGTATTTGCTACCAAATAAACCTGTTGGACTTTACCTGGTGTTGTTAGACTTCTTACAGGGAAGGTCCCAGAGAATAGCCAATATTGTTCCTTGATTTAAGAAGGGTAGCAAGGATAATCCAGGTAATTACAGGCCGGTGAGCCTTACATCAGTGGTAGGGAAATTATTGGAGAGGATTCTTCCAGACAGGATTTATTCCCACTTGGAAATAAGTGGATGTATTAGTGAGAGGCAACATGGTTTTGTGAAGGGGAGGTCGTGTCTCACGAATTTGATCGAGTTTTTCGAGGAAGTGACGAAGATGATTGATGAGGGTAGGGCAGTGGATGTTGTCTACATGGACTTCAGTAAGGCCTTTGACAAGGTCCCTCACGGCAGACTGATACAGAAGGTGAAGGTGCATGGTATCAGAGGTGAACTGGCAAGGTGGATACAAAACTGGCTCGGTCAAAGAAGACAGAGGGTAGCAGTGGAAGGGTGCGTTTCTGAATGGAGGGCTGTGACAAGTGGTGTTCCTCAGGGATCAGTGCTGGGACCTTTGCTGTTTGTAATATATATAAATGATTTGGAGGAAAATGTAACTGGTTTGATTAGTAAGTTTGCGGATGACACAAAGGTTGGTGGATTTGTGGATAGCGATGAGGACCATCAGAGGATACAGCAGGATATAGATCGGTTGGAGGCTTGGGCGGAGAGATGGCAGATGGAGTTTAATCCGGACAAATGTGAGGTAATGCATTTTGGAAGGTCTAATACAGATAGGAAATATACAGTAAATGGCAGAACCCTTAAGAGTATTGATAGGCAGAGGGATCTGGGTGTACAGGTACACAGGTCACTGAAAGTGGCAATGCAGGTGGAGAAGGTATTCAAGAAGGCATACGGCATGCTTGACTTCATCGGCCGGGGCATTGAGTTTAAAAATTGGCAAGTCATGTTGCAGCTTTATAGAACCTTAGTTAGGCCGCACTTGGAATATAGTGTTCAATTCTGGTCGCCACACTACCAGAAGGATGTGGAGGCTTTGGAGAGGGTACAGAAAAGATTCACCAGGATGTTGCCTGGTATGGAGGGCATTAGCTATGAGGAGAGGTTGGAGAAACTTGGTTTGTTCTCACTGGAACGACGGAGGTTGAGGGGAGACCTGATAGCAGTCTACAAGATTATGAGAGGCACGGACAGAGTGGATAGTCAGAAGCTTTTTCCCAGGGTGGAAGAGTCAATTACTAGGGGGCACAGGTTTAAGGTGCGAGGGGCAAGGTTTAAAGGAGATGTACGAGGCAGATTTTTTACACAGATGGTGGTGGGTGCCTGGAACTCGTTGCCGGGGGAGGTAGTGGAAGCGGATACGGTAGTGACTTTTAAGGGACGTCTTAACAAATACATGGATAGGATGGGAATAGAGGGATATGGTCCCCGGAAGGGTCGGGGGTTTTAGTTCAGTCGGGCAGCATGGTCGGTGGCGGCTTGGAGGGCCGAAGGGCCTGTTCCTGTGCAGTAATTTTCTTTGTTCTTTGTTCTAAACCACACCCACTGGTTCTCCTCAGTCAACTCTACTAGTTACATCCTCAAAGAATTCCAGTAGATTCGTCAAGCATGATTTCCCTGTTGTAAATCCATGCTGACTCTGTCTGATTCTACCACTGCCTTCCAAATGCTGAGTTCAGAAATCCTTGATAATGGAGCAACTTCCCCAGTACCGACGTCAGGCTCACTGGTCCATTGTTGCCAATTTTCTCTCTACCTCCCTTTTTGAATAGCGGTCTTGACACTCTGATCTCTGTCAGAAAAACGTCTGACCCCCTGTGACCCCACAGTCTGACCCCGTGACCCCACAGTCTGACCCCGGGACCCCACAGTCTGACCCCGGGACCCCACAGTCTGACCCCGGGACCCCACAGTCTGACCCCCTGTGACCCCACAGTCTGACCCCGTGACCCCACAGTCTGACCCCTGTGACCCCACAGTCTGACCCCGTGACCTCACAGTCTGACCCCGTGACCTCACAGTCTGACCCCGTGACCTCACAGTCTGACCCCGTGACCCCACAGTCTGACCCCCTGTGACCTCACAGTCTGACCCCGTGACCTCACAGTCTGACCCCGTGACCTCACAGTCTGACCCCGTGACCTCACAGTCTGACCCCGTGACCCCACAGTCTGACCCCGTCACACCACCGTCTGACCCCGTGACCCCACAGTCTGACCCCCTGTGACCCCACCGTCTGACCCCCTGTGACCCCACAGTCTGACATCAGTGTTACCAGCGGACTCTGCTGTGACCTGAATGTGTGACCTCACCCAGACCCCATGGACTAACTTCTCCTGTGACCCCACAAACTGACACCTCTATCACCCCATGGTCAGACCCCTCCATGACCCCATGGTCTCACTCTCCATGACCCCTCGGTCTGACCGCAGGATCTGACCCCTGGGACAGCATAGTTTAGTCTATAGAAGGTTCTGGAATGATGGGTGTGGCTCTGACAGTGGTGAGCGTCTGTTGGAACTGTGGAACCAAGTCACTCACATTGTACATCTACACGGATGGACTTGATGGCAGGCCCTCCTATCCCATTTTCTGCTTTACAATAATATCGGCCACCCTGAACACGAGAGATCCGGCTGATCTCGAGGGTTTGGTTGAAAACTGTGGTCTCCTGGAACCGGTCTGAGGCACTGCCAGCCGTTTTCGTCCATCGGACCTGGAGGATCAGAGAAAGAGTGGTGAACAATCATCAAACCGCCCCCTCACTCCCCACACCCTTTAATATCCCACCCAGTCTAATCCCACTCTCCCCCTCACTCCCCGTACCCTTTAATATCCCACCCAGTCTAATCCCACTCTCCCCCTCACTCCCCGTACCCTTTAATATCCCACCCAGTCTAATCCCACTCTCCCCCTCACTTCCGCACCCTTTAATATCCCACCCAGTCTAATCCCACTCTCCCCCTCACTCCCCACACCCTTTAATATCCCACCCAGTCTAATCCCACTCTCCCCCTCACTCCCCACACCCTTTAATATCCCACCCGGTCTAAGCCCACTCTCCCCCTCACTCCCCGCACCCTTTAATATCCCACCCAGTCTAATCCCACTCTCCCCCTCACTCCCCGTACCCTTTAATATCCCACCCTGTCTAATCCCACTCTCCCCCTCACTCCCCGTACCCTTTAATATCCCACCCAGTCTAATCCCACTCTCCCCCTCACTCCCCACACCCTTTAATATCCCACCCAGTCTAATCCCACTCTCCCCCTCACTCCCCGCACCCTTTAATATCCCACCCGGTCTAAGCCCACTCTCCCCCTCACTCCCCGCACCCTTTAATATCCCACCCAGTCTAATCCCACTCTCCCCCTCACTCCCCGTACCCTTTAATATCCCACCCAGTCTAATCCCACTCTCCCCCTCACTCCCCACACCCTTTAATATCCCACCCAGTCTAATCCCACTCTCCCCCTCACTCCCCGCACCCTTTAATATCCCACCCTGTCTAATCCCCCTCACTCCCCGCACCCTTTAATATCCCACCCAGTCTAATCCCACTCTCCCCCTCACTCCCCGCACCCTTTAATATCCCACCCAGTCTAATCCCACTCTCCCCCTCACTCCCCGCACCCTTTAATATCCCACCCTGTCTAATCCCACTCTCCCCCTCACTCCCCACACCCTTTAATATCCCACCCAGTCTAATCCCACTCTCCCCCTCACTCCCCACACCCTTTAATATCCCACCCGGTCTAATCCCACTCTCCCCCTCACTCCCCACACCCTTTAATATCCCACCCAGTCTAATCCCACTCTCCCCCTCACTCCCCGCACCCTTTAATATCCCAGCCAGTCTAATCCCACTCTCCCCCTCACTCCCCGCACCCTTTAATATCCCAGCCAGTCTAATCCCACTCTCCCCCTCACTCCCCGCACCCTTTAATATCCCACCCAGTCTAATCCCACTCTCTCCCTCACTCCCCGCACCCTTCAATATCCCACCCAGTCTAATCCCACTCTCCCCCTCACTCCCCGCACCCTTTAATATCCCACCCAGTCTAATCCCACTCTCCCCCTCACTCCCCGCACCCTTTAATATCCCAGCCAGTCTAATCCCACTCTCCCCCTCACTCCCCGCACCCTTTAATATCCCACCCAGTCTAATCCCACTCTCTCCCTCACTCCCCGCACCCTTCAATATCCCACCCAGTCTAATCCCACTCTCCCCCTCACTCCCCGCACCCTTTAATATCCCACCCAGTCTAATCCCACTCTCCCCCTCACTCCCCGTACCCTTTAATATCTCACCCTGTCTAATCCCCCTCACTCCCCACACCCTTTAATATCCCACCCGGTCTAAGCCCACTCTCCCCCTCACTCCCCGCACCCTTTAATATCCCACCCAGTCTAATCCGACTCTCCCCCTCACTCCCCGCACCCTTTAATATCCCACCCTGTCTAATCCCCCTCACTCCCCGCACCCTTTAATATCCCACCCAGTCTAATCCCACTCTCCCCCTCACTCCCCGTACCCTTTAATATCCCACCCAGTCTAATCCCACTCTCCCCCTCACTCCCCGCACCCTTTAATATCCCACCCAGTCTAATCCCACTCTCCCCCTCACTCCCCGCACCCTTTAATATCCCACCCTGTCTAATCCCCCTCACTCCCCGCACCCTTTAATATCCCACCCAGTCGAATCCCACTCTCCCCCTCACTCCCCGCACCCTTTAATATCCCACCCAGTCTAATCCCACTCTCCCCCTCACTCCCCACACCCTTTAATATCCCTCCCAGTCTAATCCCACTCTCCCCCTCACTCCCCACACCCTTTAATATCCCACCCAGTCTAATCCCACTCTCCCCCTCACTCCCCGCACCCTTTAATATCCCACCCTGTCTAATCCCCCTCACTCCCCGCACCCTTTAATATCCCACCCAGTCGAATCCCACTCTCCCCCTCACTCCCCGCACCCTTTAATATCCCACCCAGTCTAATCCCACTCTCCCCCTCACTCCCCACACCCTTTAATATCCCTCCCAGTCTAATCCCACTCTCCCCCTCACTCCCCACACCCTTTAATATCCCACCCAGTCTAATCCCACTCTCCCCCTCACTCCCCGCACCCTTTAATATCCCACCCTGTCTAATCCCACACCCCACACCCTTTAATATCCCACCCAGTCTAATCCCACTCTCCCCCTCACTCCCCGCACCCTTTAATATCCCACCCTGTCTAATCCCCCTCACTCCCCACACCCTTTAATATCCCTCCCAGTCTAATCCCACTCTCCCCCTCACTCCTCACACCCTTTAATATCCCACCCTGTCTAATCCCACTCTCCCCCTCACTCCCCGCACCCTTTAATTTCCCACCCAGTCTTATCCGAACTGTCCCCCTCACTCCCTGCACCCATTTACATCCCACCCAGTCTAATCCCACTCACTCCCTCACTTCCCCCACCTTTTAATATCCCACCCAGTCTAATCCCACTCTCCCCCTCACTATTCTATAGACTCTGGAACAGTCCCTGCAGATTGAAGGGTAGCGAATGTCACTCCAATATTCAAAAAGGGAGGTAGAGAGAAAACGGGGAATTATAGACCAGTAAGCTTAACATCGGTAGTGAGGAAAATTCTCGAATCCATTATGAAGGACTTTATAGCAGAGCATTTAGAAAGCAGTGGCAGGATCAGACAGAGTCAGCATGGATTTATGAAGGGGAAATCATGCTTGACAAATCTGTTGGGATTCTTTGAAGAGGTAACTAGTACAGTTGATAAGGGGGAACCAGTCGATGTGGTATATTTGGACTTTCAGAAAGCGTTTGACAAAGTCCCGCACAAGAGATTATCGTGCAAGATTAAAGCACATGGGATTGGGGGAAGTGTATTGAGATGGATAGAAAACCGGTTGGCAGAGAGGAAACAAAGAGTAGGAATTAATGGGTCCTTTTCAAATTGGCAGGCAGTAACTAGTGGGGTGCCACAGGGATTGGTGCTGGGACCCCAGCTATTCACAATATATATTAATGATTTGGATGAGGGAACAAAATGTAACATCTCAAAGTTTGCAGATGATACCAAGTTGGGTGGGAGGGTGAACTGTGACGCGGATCCAGAGATCCGCAGGAAGTGACGAAGATGATTGATGAGGGTAGGGTAGTGGATGTTGTCTACATGGACTTCAGTAAGGCCTTTGACAAGGTCCCTCATGGCAGACTGGTGCAGAAGGTGAAGTCGCATGGGATCAGAGGTGAGCTGGCAAGGTGGATACAAAACTGGCTCGGTCAAAGAAGGTAAGATGTCTCACAACACCAGGTTAAAGTCCAACAGGTTTATTTGGTAGCACAAGTCTCTGGCTTTCAGAGCGCTGCTCCTTCATCAGGTAAGTGGGAGTTGTGTTCACAAACAGGGCATATAAAGACACAAACACAACTTACAAAATAATGGTTGGAATGCGAGTCTTTTCAGGTAATCAAGTCTTAAAGGTACAGACAATGTGAGTGGAGAGAGGGTTAAGCACAGGTTAAAGAGATGTGTATTGTCTCCAGCCAGGACAGTTAGTGAGATTTTGCAAGCCCAGGCAAGCTGTGGGGGTTACAGATAGTGTGACATGAACCCAAGATCCCGGTTGAGGCCGTCCTCATGTGCGAGAGGAGAGAGGGAGAGGGGAGTGTGCAGAGGGACCTGGGTGTCCTTGTGCACCAGTCGCTGAAGGTAAGCATGCAGGTGCAGCAGGCGGTAAAGAAGGCAGATGGTATGTTGGCCTTCATTGCGAGAGGTTTCGAGTACAGGAGCAGGGATGTGTTGTTGCAATTATACACGGCCTTGGTGAGGCCACACCTAGAGTATTGTGTGCAGTTTTGGTCTCCTTTTCTGAGGAAGGATGCTCTTGCTCTCGAGGGAGTGCAGCGAAGGTTTACCAGGCTGATTCCGGGGATGGCGGGACTGATGTATGAGGAGAGATTGACCAGGTTAGGATTGTTTTCGCTGGAGTTCAGACAAATGAGGGGGGATCTCATAGAGACTTATAAAATTCTAACAGGACTAGACAGGGTAGATGCAGGGAGGATGTTCCGACCCGCCAAGGACTTCTCATGTCCCCTCCTAGCTCTCCTAAGCCCCTTTTTCAGCTCATTCCTTGCTAACTTGTAACCCTCAATCGAGCCATCTGAACCTTGTTTCCTCATCCCTACATAAGCTTCCCTCTTCCTTTTCACAAGACATTCCACCTCTTTCGTGAACCATGGTTCCCTCACTCGGCCATTTCCTCCCTGCCTGACAGGGACATACCCATCAAGGACATCCAGTATTTGTTCCTTGAAAAAGTTCCACTTTTCATTAGTTCCTTTCTCTGACAGTTTCTGTTCCCAACTTATGCCCCCTAATTCTTGCCTAATCGCATCATAATTACCTCTCCCCCAATTTTAAACCTTGCCCTGCCGTACGGCCCTATCCCTCTCATAAGAACATAAGAACATAAGAAATAGGAGCAGGAGTAGGCCATCTAGCCCCTCGAGCCTGCCCCGCCATTCAATAAGATCATGGCTGATCTGACGTGGATCAGTACCACTTACCCGCCTGATCCCCATAACCCTTAATTCCCTTACCGATCAGGAATCCATCCATCCGCGCTTTAAACATATTCAGCGAGGTAGCCTCCACCACCTCAGTGGGCAGAGAATTCCAGAGATTCACCACCCTCTGGGAGAAGAAGTTCCTCCTCAGCTCTGTCTTAAACCGACCCCCCTTTATTTTGAGGCTGTGTCCTCTAGTTTTAACTTCCCTACTAAGTGGAAAGAATCTCTCCGCCTCCACCCTATCCAGCCCCCGCATTATCTTATAAGTCTCCATAAGATCCCCCCTCATCCTTCTAAACTCCAACGAGTACAAACCCAATCTCCTCAGCCTCTCCTCATAATCCAAACCCCTCATCTCCGGTATCAACCTGGTGAACCTTCTCTGCACTCCCTCCAATGCCAATATATCCTTCCTCATATAAGGGGACCAATACTGCACACAGTATTCCAGCTGCGGCCTCACCAATGCCCTGTACAGGTGCATCAAGACATCCCTGCTTTTATATTCTATCCCCCTCGCAATATAGGCCAACATCCCATTTGCCTTCTTGATCACCTGTTGTACCTGCAGACTGGGCTTTTGCGTCTCATGCACAAGGACCCCCAGGTCCCTTTGCACGGTAGCATGTTTTAATTTGTTTCCATTGAGATAGTAATCCCATTTGTTATTATTTCCTCCAAAGTGTATAACCTCGCATTTATTAACGTTATACTCCATTTGCCATATCCTCGCCCACTCACTCAGCCTGTCCAAATCTCTCTGCAGATCTTCTCCGTCCTCCACACGATTCACTTTTCCACTTATCTTTGTGTCGTCTGCAAACTTCGTTACCCTACACTCCGTCCCCTCCTCCAGATCATCTATATAAATGGTAAACAGTTGCGGCCCGAGTACCGATCCCTGCGGCACGCCACTAGTTACCTTCCTCCAACCGGAAAAACACCCATTTATTCCGACTCTTTGCTTCCTGTCGGATAGCCAGTCCCCAATCCACTTTAACACACTACCCCCAACTCCGTGTGCCCTAATCTTCTTCAGCAGCCTTTTATGGGGCACCTTATCAAACGCCTTTTGGAAATCCAAAAACACCGCATCCACCGGTTCTCCTCCATCAACCGCCCTAGTCACATCTTCATAAAAATCCAACATGTTCGTCAAGCACGACTTTCCCCTCATGAATCCATGCTGCGTCTGATTGATCGAACCATTTCTATCCAGATGCCCTGCTATCTCCTCTTTAATAATGGATTCCAGCATTTTCCCTACTACAGACGTTAAGCTGACCGGCCTATAGTTACCCGCCTTTTGTCTCCTTCCTTTTTTAAACAGCGGCGTAACATTAGCCGTTTTCCAATCAACCGGCACTACCCCAGAATGCAACGAGTTTTGATAAATAATCACTAACGCATCCACTATTACCTCTGACATTTCTTTCAATACCCTGGGATGCATTCCATCCGGACCCGGGGACTTGTCCACCTTCAGTCCCATTAGTCTACCCAGCACTGCCTCTCTGGTAACATTAATTGTATTAAGTATTTCTCCTGCTGCCAACCCTCTATCATTAATATTTGGCAAACTATTTGTGTCCTCCACCGTGAAGACCGACACAAAAAACTTATTTAAAGACTCAGCCATATCCTCATTTCCCACTATTAACTCCCCCCTCTCGTCCTCCAAGGGTCCAACATTCACTCTAGCCACTCTATTCCTTTTTATATATTTATAAAAACTTTTACTATCATTTTTTATATTAATTGCTAGCCTAGCTTCATAGTCTATCCTTCCTTTCTTTATCGCTTTCTTAGTCTCTCTTTGTTGTTTCTTAAATTTTTCCCAATCACTTGTTTCTCCACTATTTTTGGCCACTCTGTACGCAGCTGTTTTTATTTTAATACTCTCCTTTATTTCCTTCGTTATCCACGGCTGGTTCTCCCTTTTCTTACAATCCTTGTTTTTTGCTGGAATATATTTTTGCTGAGAACTGAAAAGGATCTCCTTAAAAATCCTCCACTGTTCCTCAGCTATCCTACCTGCCAGCCTGCTCTCCCAGTCTACCTTAGCCAATTCATCCCTCATCCTATCATATTTCCCTCTGTTCAAACAGAGGACACTGGTTTGAGACCAAACTTTCTCCTCTTCCATCTGAATCAGAAATTCGACCATATTGTGGTCACTAGACCCAAGAGGGTCCTTCACAATAAGATCCTTAATTCTACCTACCTCGTTACACAATACCAGATCCAAAATAGCTCGTTCCCTCGTCGGTTCCGTAACATGCTGTTCAAGGAAACTATCCCGACAGCATTCTAAGAACTCTTCCTCCATTCCACCCTTACCGACTTGAGTCTGCCAGTCAATGTGCATGTTGAAGTCCCCCATGATTATTGCCGTTCCGTTTTTACACGCATCCCTTATCTGCTTGTTTATAGCCCTCCCTACCTCAACATTATTATTTGGGGGCCTATATACCACACCTACTAGTGTCTTTCTCCCTCTACTATTCCTCATCTCTACCCATAACGATTCCACGTTTTGTTCCTCAGAGCCTATGTCATCCCTCAGTACTACCCTGATATTATCTCTTATTAATAGCGCGACCCCATCACCTTTTCCTTCCTGTCTATTCTTCCTAAACGCCTGATACCCCTGGATATTCATCTCCCAGTCCTGGTCACCTTTCAGCCACGTTTCTGTAATGGCCACTAGATCGTACCCACTTGTGCTGATTTGCACCATCAACTCATTTACCTTGTTCCGAATGCTTCGTGCATTCAGGCAAAGTGTCCTTATTCCAGCTTTTATCTGGACCCGCTTTGATGAGTCGCGAACACCCTCTCCCTCTACTCCCTTATCTAAATTACCGCCTTCATTCACTTGCACCCTCTCCTCTACCATTAATTTTGTAATTCCCCTTACCCCTGCATCCTCCCCCCCATCAATTAGTTCCTTGATCCTAGTCAACTCTTCTAGCTCCCCTCCCCCCAACCTCTCTAGTTTAAATTCTCCCCAGTAGCCTTAGCCAACCTACCGGCCAGGATATTGGTCCCCGTGTGGTTCAAGTTCCACCCGTTTTTTGTATACAGATCACCCCTGCCCCTAAAGAGGTCCCAATGGTCCAGGAACCTGAATCCCTGCCCCCTGCACCAGTCCCTCAGCCACACATTCATCCTCCACCTCACTCCATTCCTGCCCTCACCTTCCCGTGGCACAGGCAGTAATCCTGAGATTACTACCTTTGCTTTCCTCTTTCTCAGCTGTCTCCCTAATTCCCTGTACTCCCTTTTCACGACCCCTTCTCCCTTCCTACCCACATCAGCGGTACCAATATGTACCGCTACCTCAGGCTCCTCTCCCTCCTCAGGATTTCCGGGACGCGACTAGCGACATCCTGGATCCCGGCCCCAGGGAGGCAGACCACCATGCGAGAATCTCGCCTACCTCCGCAGAAACGCCTGTCTGTCCCCTTCACCATCGAGTCCCCGATTACTACCGCCTTCCTCCTCTTTTCCTTAGCCCTCTGAGTTACAGGGCTGGACTCCACTGCAGAGACACGGCCACTGCTGCTTCCCCCAGGCGGGCTGTCCCCCCCAGCAGTACTCAAGCAGGAGTACTTGTTGTGCAGGGGCAAATCCACCGGGGTGCTCTCAACCACCCTAGCCTTACCCTTCCTGGCCGTCACCCACTTGGCCTCCTCCCGTGGCCCTGGTGTGACCACCTGATGATAGCTCTTGTCTATCACCTCCTCATTCTCCCTCATCAGCCTAAGATCCTCGAGTTGTAGTTCCAGCTCCCTAACACGGTCTCTCAGGAACCGCAGCTCGACACACCCCTCACAGATGTGGATGTCCGGGAGGCCAGGTGCCTCCAGGACCTCCCACATCCTACACTGGGAACAACACACTGGTTTCACACTCATACTGGACACTTTATGTCAAGTAAGACAGTGAAAAGTTAATAAGAGTGTATGGAAACAAAAACTCACCCCTGCTCGTCCAAGCCCTGTGAGCCAAAGCCCTGACAGCTCACTCAACTTCCCACTCACTCTGCTGCCCGCTACGATGCTGCCCGCTGTATACTTTGGTGCACTTTTAAACCCTCCAAAAACTTCCCCTGGCCACTCCTGGCCTGACTTCCGGTTTTGAAAAAAACCTCCGATTTTAAACCCAAAATTAACTGAAAAAATATATAATTAATTACAGTCAGAAAAGACTGTAGACTGAAGGAGAGCATCTATCTCCACTTGGAAAGGCAAAGCTTGATCAGGGATAGTCAGCGTGGCTTCGTCAGAGGGAGGTCATGCCTAACAAATCTGATTGAATTTTTTGAGGAGGTGACCAGGTGTGTAGATGAGGGGAGTGCAGTCGATGTAGTTTATATGGATTTCAGCAAAGCCTTTAACAAGGTCCCACATGGGAGACTTGTAAAGAAGGTAAATTCACATGGGATACAGGGTAATTTGATAAATTGTTATTTTCATAAATGACCTGGATGAGGAAGTGGAGGGATGGGTTGGTAAGTTTGCCGATGACACGGAGGTTGGTGGTGTTGTGGATAGTTCGGAGGGATGTCAGAAGCTGCCGCGTGACATAGATAGGATGCAAGACTGGGCGGAGAAGTGGCAGATGGACTTCAACCCGTATAAATGTGCAGTGGTCCATTTTGGCAGGTCAAATGGGATGAAGGAGTATAATATCAAGGGTAAGACTCTTAGCAGTGTAGAGGATCAGAAGGACCTTGGGGTCCGGGTCCATAGGACTCTTAAATTGGCCTTGCAGGTCGAGGAGGTGGTTAAGAAGGTGTATGGTGTGCTGGCCTTCATCAATCGAGGGATTGAGTTTAGGAGTCCGGGGATAATGATGCAGCTATATAAGACCCTCGTCAGACCCCACTGAGAGTACTGTGCTCAGTTCTGGTCGCCTCATTACAGGAAGAATGCAGAAATTATTGAAAGGGTGCAGAGAAGATGTACAAGGATGTTGCCTGAATTGGGTGGCATGCCTTATGAGGATAGGTTGAGGGAGCTCGGTCTTTTCTCCTTGGAGAGACGAAGGATGAGAGGTGACCTGATAGAGGTGTACAAGATGTTGAGAGGTATAGATCGGGTGGATTTTCAGAGGCTTTTTCGCAGGGCTGAAATGGCTGCTACGAGAGGACACAGGTTTAAGGTGCTGGGGAGTAGGTACAGAGGAGATGTCAGGGGTAAGTTTCTCACACAGAGGGTGGTGGGGGAGTG
The DNA here is from genome assembly GCF_964213995.1 of Mustelus asterias. Lineage (NCBI taxonomy): Eukaryota > Metazoa > Chordata > Chondrichthyes > Carcharhiniformes > Triakidae > Mustelus > Mustelus asterias. Next base: position 61,441 of record NW_027591033.1, on the reverse strand, counting down.
GAATCGGCTGCCGTCAATGGTGGTGGAGGCAAACTCGATAGGGTCTTTTAAGAGACTCCTGGATGAGTCAATGGGACTTAATAGGATTGAGGGTTATAGGTAAGCCTATATATAAGCCTAGGTAGGTAGGGACATGACCGGCGCAACTTGTGGGCTGAAGGGCCTGTTTGTGCTGTAGTTTTTCTGTGTTCTATGTTCTAAAATTGGCTCAGTTGTAGGAGACAGAGGGTGATGGCAGAAGGCTGCGCTCGTGACTGGAAGCCAGTGTCCAGTGGTGTACTACAGGGATCTGTGTTGGGCCCCCCTATTATTCATCATTTATATAAATGACAGTGGTGACTGTGTGGGGGGTAGGATCAGTAAGTTTGCGGATGATACACAGATCAAACCGTGTCACCCATGCTGTGGGTATAAACCCAGATACTGACCCTCAGCTGGAACTCCTGGTAAATGGCAGCCAAACTATTCACACAGGAGGTGTGGCCACTCGACACGGGCAGTTTCATATCATTGACCAGAACGTGAAGCTTCTGAAAACCCCCCAGGGCCTGATGGAATCTATCCAAGGCTGCTCAGGGAGACGAGAGATGGAATCGCTGGGCCTCTGACGCAAATCTTTGTCTTGTCACTGGACGCAGGTGAGGTCCCAGAGGATTGGAGGAGAGCTAATGTGGTCAATGCCTGGTAGCGCATTCCAGGCCCCCACCACCCTCTGTGTAAAATATGTCTTTCTGATATCTGTGTTAAACCTCCCTCCTTTCACCTTGAACCTATGACCCCTCGTGAACGTCACCACCGACCTGGGGAAAAGCTTCCCACCGTTCACCCTATCTATGCCTTTCATAATTTTATACACCTCTATTAAGTCTCCCCTCATCCTCCGTCTTTCCAGGGAGAACAACCCCAGTTTACCCAATCTCTCCTCATAACTAAGCCCCTCCATACCAGGTAACATCCTGGTAAACCTCCTCTGCACTCTCTCCAAAGCCTCCACGTCCTTCTGGTAGTGCGGCGACCAGAACTGGGCGCAGTATTCCAAATGCGGCCGAACCAACGTTCTATACAACTGCAACATCAGACCCCAACTTTTATACTCTATGCCCCGTCCTATAAAGGCAAGCATGCCATATGCCTTCTTCACCACCTTCTCCACCTGTGACGTCACCTTCAAGGATCTGTGGACTTGCACACCCAGGTCCCTCTGCGTATCTACACCCTTTATGGTTCTGCCATTTATCATATAGCTCCTCCCTACATTATTTCTACCAAAATGCATCACTTCGCATTCATCAGGATTGAACTCCATCTGCCATTTCTTTGCCCAAATTTCCAGCCTATCTATATCCTTCTGTAGCCTCTGACAATGTTCCTCACTATCTGCAAGACCTGCCAATTTTGTGTCGTCCGAAACTTACTGATCATCCCAGTTACACCTTCTTCCAGATCATTTATATAAATCACAAACAGCAGAGGTCCCAATACAGAGCCCTGCGGAACACCACTAGTCACAGGCCTCCAGCCGGAAAAAGACCCTTCCACTACCACCCTCTGTCTTCTGTGATCAAGCCAGTTCTCCACCCATCTAGCCACCTCCTCCTTTATCCCATGAGATCCAACCTTTTTCACCAGCCTACCATGAGGGACTTTGTCAAACGCTTTACTAAAGTCCATATAGACGACATCCACGGCCCTTCCCTCGTCAACCATTCTGGTCACTTCTTCAAAAAACTCCACCAGGTTAGTGAGGCATGACCTCCCTCTCATGTCTGATTCAGGGATATGAAACGTCTGATCCCGGGATATGAAACATCTGGTCTCGGGATAGGAAGCGTCTGGTTCCGGGATATCAAACGTCTGATTCTGGGATATGAAACGTCTGGTTCCGGGATATGGAGCGTCTGGTTCCGGGATATGGAGCGTCTGGTTCCGGGATAGGTAACGTCTGGTCTCAGGATATGAAGCGTCTGCTTCCGGGATACAGAGCGTCTGGTTCCGGGATATGAAACGTCTGGTCTCGCGATATGGAACGTCTGGTCTCGGGATATAGAACATAGAACAGTACAGCGTCTGGTCCCGGGATATGAAGCGTCTGGTCCCGGGATATGAAACGTCTGGTCCCGGGATGTGGAGCGTCTGGTCCCGGGATATGAAGCGTCTGGTCCCGGGATATGGAGCGTCTGGTCCCGAGATGTGGAGCGTCTGGTCCCGAGATGTGGAGCGTCTGGTCCCGAGATATGAAGCGTCTGGTCCCGGGATATGGAGCGTCTGGTCCCGGGATATGGAGCGTCTGGTTCCGGGATATGAAGCGTCTGGTCCCGGGATATGGAGCGTCTGGTCCCGGGATATGAAGCGTCTGGTCCCGGGATATGGAGCATCTGGTCCCGAGATGTGGAGCGTCTGGTCCCGAGATGTGGAGCGTCTGGTCCCGGGATATGAAATGTCTGGTCCCAGGATATGAAGCGTCTGGTCTCGGGATATGAAGCGTCTGGTTCCGGGATATGAAGCGTCTGGTCCCGAGGTATGAAACGTCTGGTCCCGGGATAACAAACGTCTAGTTCCGGGTTATAATACATCTGGTTCCACGATATGAAGCATCTGGTCTCGGGATATAAAACATCTGGTCTCGGGATATGAAACGTCTGGTCGCGGGATATGGAGAGTCTGGTCGCGGGACATGAAGCGTCTGGTCTCGGGATATGAAGCGTCTGGTTCCGGGATAAGAAACGTCTGGTCTCGGGATATGGAGCGTCTGGTCTCGGGATATGAAACATCTGGTTCTGGGATATGGAGCGTCTGGTCTCGGGATATGAAACATCTGGTTCTGGGATATGGAGCGTCTGGTTCCGGGATAAGAAACTTCTGGTCTCGGGATATGGAGCGTCTGGTCTCGGGATATGAAACGTCTGGTTCTGGGATATGGAGCGTCTGGTCTCGGGATATGAAGCGTCTGGTCTCGGGATATGAAGCGTCTGGTTCCGGGATATATAGAACATAGAACAGTACAGCACAGAACAGGCCCTTCAGCCCACGATGTTGTGCCGAGCTTTATCTGAAACCAAGATCAAGCTATCCCACTCCCTATCATCCTGGTGTGCTCCATGTGCCTATCCAATAACCGCTTAAATGTTCCTAAAGTGTCTGACTCCACTATCACTGCAGGCAGTCCATTCCACACCCCAACCACTCTCTGCGTAAAGAACCTACCTCTGATATCCTTCCTGTATCTCCCACCACGAACCCTATAGTTATGCCCCCTTGTAATAGCTCCATCCACCCGAGGAAATAGTCTTTGAACGTTCACTCTATCTATCCCCTTCATCATTTTATAAACCTCGATTAAGTCTCCCCTCAGCCTCCTCCGCTCCAGAGAGAACAGCCCTAGCTCCCTCAACCTTTCCTCATAAGACCTACCCTCCAAACCAGGCAGCATCCTGGGAAATCTCCTCTGCACTCTTTCCAGCGCTTCCACATCCTTCTTATAGTGAGGTGACCAGAACTGCACACAATATTCCAAATGTGGTCTCACCAAGGTCCTGTACAGTTGCAGCATAACCCCACGGCTCCTAAACTCCAATCCCCTGTTAATAAAAGCCAACACACTATAGGCCTTCTTCACAGCTCTATCCACTTGAGTGGCAACCTTTAGAGATCTGTGGATATGGACCCCAAGATCTCTCTGTTCCTCCACAGTCTTCAGATCCCTACCTTTGACCCTGTAATCCACATTTAAATTAGTCCTACCAAAATGAATCACCTCACATTTATCAGGGTTAAACTCCATTTGCCATTTTTCAGCCAAGCTTTGCATCCTATCTATGTCTCTTTGCAGCCAACAGCAGCCCTCCACCTCATCCACTACTCCACCAATCTTGGTGACATCAGCAAATTTACTGATCCACCCTTCAGCCCCCTCCTCTAAGTCATTAATAAAAATCAGAAAGAGCAGAGGACCAAGCACTGATCCATGTGACACTCTGCTAGCAACCTGCCTCCAGTCCGAAAATTTTCCATCCACCACCTCCCTCTGTCTTCGATCAGACAGCCAGTTACCTATCCACTCGGCCAACTTTCCCTCTATCCCACACCTCCTCACTTTCATCATAAGCCGACCATGGGGGACCTTATCAAACGCCTTACGAAAATCCATGTATACGACATCAACTGCCCTACCTTCATCAACACACTTAGTTACCTCCTCAAAAAATTCTATCAAATTTGTGAGGCACGACTTGCCCTTCACGAATCTGTGCTGACTATCCCGGATTAATCCGCATCTTTCTAAATGGTCGTAAATCCCATCCCTAAGGACCTTTTCCATCAATTTACCAACCACCGAAGTAAGACTGACCGGTCTATAATTACCAGGGTCATTTCTATTCCCTTTCTTAAACAGAGGAACAACATTCGCCACTCTCCAGTCCTCTGGCACCATCCCCGTGGACAGCGAGGACCCAAAGATCAAAGCCAAAGGCTCTGCAAACTCATCCCTTGCCTCCCAAAGAATCCTAGGATATATTTCATCAGGCCCAGGGGACTTATCGACCTTCAGTTTATTCAAAACTGCCAGGACATCCTCCCTCCGAACAACTATTTCCTCCAGCCTATTAGCCTGTAACACCTTCTCTTCCTCAAAAACATGGCCCCTCTCCTTGGTGAACACTGAAGAAAAGTATTCATTCATCACCTCGCCTATCTCTACTGACTCCATACACATGTTCCCACTACTGTCCTTGACCGGCCCTAACCTCACCCTGGTCATTCTTTTATTCCTCACATAAGAGTAAAAAGCCTTGGGGTTTTCCTTGATCCGACCCGCCAAGGACTTCTCATGTCCCCTCCTAGCTCTCCTAAGCCCCTTTTTCAGCTCATTCCTTGCTAACTTGTAACCCTCAATCGAGCCATCTGAACCTTGTTTCCTCATCCCTACATAAGCTTCCCTCTTCCTTTTCACAAGACATTCCACCTCTTTCGTGAACCATGGTTCCCTCACTCGGCCATTTCCTCCCTGCCTGACAGGGACATACCTATTAAGGACACCCAGTATTTGTTCCTTGAAAAAGTTCCACTTTTCATTCGTGCCTTTCCCATCTTATGCCCCCTAATTTTTGCCTAATCGCATCATAATTACCTCTCCCCCAATTGTAAACCTTGGCTAAGGCTACTGGAGAGACTTTAAACTAGAAAGGTTGGGGGGAGGGAATCGAAATGAGGGGACTGAGAGTGAGGAGGTTAGCTCGCAAATAGATAAGGAATGTAAACAGGGTAAGAGGGAGGTTAGACGAGTGATGGAGAAGGGAAGTGCTCAGGCTGAAGGTCTGAGATGTGTCTATTTTAATGCCAGGAGTGTAGTGAATAAAGTGGATGAGCTTAGAGCGTGGATTGCTGCTTCGAATTGTGATGTGGTGGCCATTACGGAGACTTGGATGTCTCAGGGACAGGACTGGGTGCTTCAGGTGCCGGGTTTTAGATGTTTCAGGAAGGACAGGGAGGGAGGCAAGAGAGGGGGGGGAGTGGCACTGTTGATCAGGGATAGTGTCACGGCTGTAGAGAAGGTGGACGCCGTGGAGGGATTGACTATGGAGTCTCTGTGGGTGGAGGTTAGGAACAGGAAGGGGTCGGTAACGTTGCTGGGTGTTTTCTATAGGCCGCCCAATAGTAACAGAGATGTTGAGGAGCAGATGGGGAAACAGATCCTGGAGAGATGTAGGAATAACAGAGTTGTCGTGATGGGAGATTTTAATTTCCCAAACATAGATTGGAATATCCCTAGGGCTAGGGGTTTGGATGGAGAGGAGTTTGTTAGGTGTGTCCAGGAGAGTTTCCTGACACAGTATGTGGATAAGCCTACTAGAGGAGAGGCTGTACTTGATCTGGTGCTGGCTAATGAACCTGGACAGGTGGAGGATCTCTCGGTGGGTGAGCATCTTGGGGATAGCGATCATAATTCTATCTCCTTCACGATAGCATTGGAAAGAGATAGGATCAGGCAGGCTAGGAAAGTGTTTCTCTGGAGTAAAGGGAAATACAGTGTCATCAGGGAGGAAATTAGACGGGTAAATTGGAAGGAGGCATTCTTGGGGAAAAGTACCGAAGGAAAGTGGAGGATTTTCAAGGAATGTTTGTCTGGAGCTCTGCATGACAACGTTCCGATGAGACAGGGGGGTGTTGGTAGGGTACGGGAACCGTGGTGCACGAAGGTTGTGATGAACCTGGTGAATAAGAAAAGAGAGGCGTACAGAAGGTTCAGAGAGCTAGGAGGTGTTAAGGATTTAGAGGAGTATACGGGATGTAGGAAGGAGCTTAAGAAGGAAATTAGGAGAGCGAGAAAGGGTCATGAGAAGGCCTTGGCGGGTAAGATTAAGGAGAACCCCAAGGCTTTCTACAAATATGTCAAGAGTAAAAGGATGAGATGTGAAGGCATAGGACCCTTAAAAGGTGAAGGGGGAAAAGTTTGTGCGGAACCGTTAGAAATGGCGGAGCTGCTTAATGAATACTTTACCTCGGTATTCACGGTGGAAAGGGATCTGGGTGGTTGTACTGCTGGTTTGCGGTGGACAGAAAGGATCGAGCATGTGGACATAAAGAAAGAGGATGTGTTGGAACTATTGAATGGCATCAAGGTTGGTAAGTCGCCGGGACCGGATGGGATGTACCCCAGGTTACTGTGGGAGGCGAGGGAGGAGATTGCGGAGCCTTTGGCGATGATCTTTGCATCGTCGATGGAGACGGGAGAGGTTCCGGAGGATTGGAGGATTGCAGATGTGGTCCCTATATTCAAGAAAGGGAACAGGGACAGCCCGGGAAATTACCGACCGGTGAGTCTAACCTCAGTGGTTGGTAAGTTGATGGAGAGGATCCTGAGAGACAGGATTTATGATCATCTAGAGAAGTTTAGTATGATCAAAAGTAGTCAGCACGGCTTTGTCAAGGGCAGGTCGTGCCTTACGAGCCTGGTTGAGTTCTTTGAAAATGTGACCAAACACATTGACGAAGGAAGAGCGGTGGATGTGGTCTATATGGACTTCAGCAAGGCGTTCGATAAGGTCCCCCATGCAAGACTTCTTGAGAACGTGAGAGGGCATGGGATCCAAGGGGCTGTTGCCTTGTGGATCCAGAACTGGCTTGCCTGCAGAAGGCAGAGAGTGGCTGTGGAGGGGTCTTTCTCTGCATGGCGGTCAGTGACCAGTGGAGTGCCCCAGGGATCTGTTCTGGGACCCTTGCTGTTTGTCATTTTCATAAATGACCTGGATGAGGAAGTGGAGGGATGGGTTGGTAAGTTTGCTGACGACACCAAGGTAGGTGGTGTTGTGGATAGTTTGGAGGGATGTCAGAAGTTGCAGCGAGACATAGATAGAATGCAAGACTGGGCGGAGAAGTGGCAGATGGACTTCAACCCGGATAAGTGTGTGGTGATCCATTTTGGCAGATCCAATGGGATGAAGCAGCAATATAATATGAAGGGTACCATTCTTAGCAGTGTAGAGGATCAGAAGGACCTTGGGGTCCGGGTCCATAGGACTCTTAAATCGGCCTCGCAGGTGGAGGATGCGGTCAAGAAGGCGTACGGCGTACTGGCCTTCATTAATCGAGGGATTGAGTTTAGGAGTCGGGAGATAATGCTGCAGCTTTATAGGACCCTGGTTAGACCCCACTTGGAGTACTGCGCGCAGTTCTGGTCACCTCATTACAGGAAAGATGTTGAAGCCATTGAAAGGGTGCAGAGGAGATTTACAAGGATGTTGCCTGGATTGGGAGGCATGCCTTATGAGGATAGGTTGAGGGAGCTTGGTCTCTTCTCCCTGGAGAGACGAAGGATGAGAGGTGACCTGATAGAGGTGTACAAGATGTTGAGAGGTCTGGATAGGGTAGACTCTCAGAGGCTATTTCCAAGCGCTGAAATGGTTGCTACGAGAGGACACAGGTTTAAGGTGCTGGGGGGTAGGTACAGAGGAGATGTCAGGGGTAAGTTTTTCACTCAGAGGGTGGTGGGTGAGTGGAATCGGCTGACGTCGGTGGTGGTGGAGGCAAACTCGTTGGGGTCTTTTAAGAGACTTCTGGATGAGTACATGGGATTTAATGGGATTGAGGGCTACAGATAGGCCTAGAGGTGGGGATGTGATCGGCGCAACCTGTGGGCCGAAGGGCCTGTTTGTGCTGTGGCTTTCTATGTTCTATGTTCTATGCCCTGCCGTACGGCCCTATCCCTCTCCATTGCAATAACAAAAGACACTGAATTGTGGTCACTATCTCCAAAGTGCTCTCCCACAACCAAATCTAACACTTAAATAGAACATAGAAAGCCACAGCACAAACAGGCCCTTCGGCCCACAAGTTGCGCCGATCACATCCCCACCTCTAGGCCTATCTATAGCCCTCAATCCCATTAAATCCCATGTACTCATCCAGAAGTCTCTTAAAAGACCCCAACGAGTTTGCCTCCACCACCACCGACGTCAGCCGATTCCACTCACCCACCACCCTCTGAGTGAAAAACTTACCCCTGACATCCCCCCTGTACCTACCCCCCAGCACCTTAAACCTGTGTCCTCTCGTAGCAACCATTTCAGCCCTTGGAAATAGCCTCTGAGAGTCCACCCTATCCAGACCCCTCAACATCTTGTAAACCTCTATCAGGTCACCTCTCATCCTTCGTCTCTCCAGGGAGAAGAGACCAAGCTCCCTCAACCTATCCTCATAAGGCATGCCCCCCAATCCAGGCAACATCCTTGTAAATCTCCTCTGCACCCTTTCAATGGCTTCAACATCTTTCCTGTAATGAGGTGACCAGAACTGCGCGCAGTACTCCAAGTGGGGTCTAACCAGGGTCCTATAAAGCTGCAGCATTATCTCCCGACTCCTAAACTCAATCACTCGATTAATGAAGGCTAGTACGCCATACGCCTTCTTGACCGCATCCTCCACCTGCGAGGCCGATTTAAGAGTCCTATGGACCCGGACCCCAAGGTCCTTCTGATCCTCTACACTGCTAAGAATGGTACCCTTCATTTTATAGTGCTGCTCCATCCCATTGGATCTGCCAAAATGGATCACTACACACTTATCCGGGTTGAAGTCCAACTTGGCCCGGTTCATTTCCCAGTACCAAATCCAATGTGGCCCCACCTCTTGTCGGCCTATCCACATATTGTGTCAGGAAACCCTCCTGCACACACTGCACAAAAGCTGCCCCATCCGAACTATTTGACCTACAAAGGTTCCAATCAATATTTGGAAAGTTAAAGTCCCCCATGACAACTACCCTGTGACCCCCACACATATCCATAATCTGCTTAGCAATTTCTTCCTCCACATCTCTATTACTATTTGGGGGCCTATAGTAAACTCCTAGCAACGTGACCGCTCCTTTCCTATTTCTAACCTCAGCCCATATTACCTCAGTGTGCAGATCCCCCTCGAAGTGCCTTTCCGCAGCCGTTAAACTATCCTTGATTAACAATGCCACTCCTCCACCTCTTTTACCAGCTTCCCTACACTTAGTGAAACATCTATACCCCGGAACATCCAACAACCATTCCTGTCCTTGTTCTACCCACGTCTCCGTAATGGCCACAACGTCGTAGTCCCAAGTACCAATCCACGCCCCAAGTTCATCTACTTTGTTCCGGATGCTCCTTGCATTGAAGTAGACACACTTCAACCCACCTTCCTGTCTACCGGTACCCACCCTTGACCCTGATACCTTCCCCAATACCTCACCACCCTCACTGACTTCTGGACTACAACTCCCTTTCCCACTCCCGACAAATTAGTTTAAACCCCCCTGAAGAGCCGTAGCAAATTTCCCTCCCTTGGTCTCGGGATATGAAACATCTGGTTCCGGGATATGGAACGTCTGGATCCAGGATATGAAGCAACTGGTTCCGGGATATGGAGCGTCTGGTCTCGGGATATGAAACGTCTGGTTCCGGGATATGGAACGTCTGGATCCGGGATATGGAGCGTCTGGTCCCGGGATATGAAGCGTTTGGTTCTGGGATATGAAGCGTCTGGTTCCGGGATATGAAGTGTCTGGTCCCGGGATATGGAGCGTCTGGATCTGGGATATGAAGCGTCTGGTCGCGGGATATGGAGCGTCTGGATCCGGGATATGAAACGTCTGGTCTCGGGATATGAAACGTCTGGTTCCAGGATATGAAACGTCTGATTCCGGGATATGAAGCGTCTGGTTCCGGGATATGAAACGTCTGGATCGGGGAGATGGAGCGTCTGGTTCCGGGATATGAAACGTCTGGATCCGGGATATGAAATATCTGGTCTCGGCATATGAAACGTCTGGTTCCGGGATATGGAGCGTCTGGTCCCGGGATATGAAGCGTCTGGTTCCGGGATATGGAGCGTCTGGTCCCAGGATGTGGCGTGTCTGGTCCCGGGATATGAAGCGTCTGGTCCCGGGATATGAAGCGTCTGGTCCCGGGATATGAAACGTCTGGTCCCGGGATGTGGAGCGTCTGGTCCCGGGATATGAAGCGTCTGGTCCCGGGATATGGAGCGTCTGGTCCCGAGATGTGGAGCGTCTGGTCCCGAGATGTGAAGCGTCTGGTCCCGAGATATGAAGCGTCTGGTCCCGGGATATGGAGCGTCTGGTCCCGGGATATGGAGCGTCTGGTTCCGGGATATGAAGCGTCTGGTCCCGGGATATGGAGCGTCTGGTCCCGGGATATGAAGCGTCTGGTCCCGGGATATGGAGCGTCTGGTCCCGAGATGTGGAGCGTCTGGTCCCGAGATGTGGAGCGTCTGGTCCCGAGATGTGGAGCGTCTGGTCCCGGGATATGAAACGTCTGGTCCCGGGATGTGGAGCGTCTGGTCCCGGGTTATAGAAACATAGAAAAAGTACAGCACAATACAGGCCCTTCAGCCCACAAAGTTGTGCCGAACATGTCCCTCCCTTAGTGATTACTAGGCTTACCTATAACCCTCTATCTTACTAAGTTCCATGTACGTATCTAAAAGTCTCTTAAAAGACCCTATTGAATCCGCCTCCACTACCGTTGCTGGCAGCCCATTCCACGCACCCACCACCCTCTGAGTGAAAAACTTACCCCTGACATCTCCTCTGTACCTACTGCCCAGCACCTTAAACCCGTGACCTCTTGTGGCAACCATTTCAGCCCTGGGAAAAAGACTCTGACTATCCACTCGATCAATACCTCTCAACATCTTATACACCTCTATCAGGTCACCCCTCATCCTTCGTCTCTCCAAGGAGAAAAGGCCGCGCTCACTCAACCTATCCTCATAAGGCATGCTCCCCAACCCAGGCAACATCCTTGTAAATCTCCTCTGCACCCTTTCTATGGCTTCCACATCCTTCCTGTAATGAGGAGACCAGAACTGAGCACTGTACTCCAAGTGTGGTCTGACCAGGGTCGTATATAGCTGCAACATTATCTCATGACTCCTAAACTCAATTCCTCGATTGATGAAGGCCAGTACACCATACGCCTTCTTAACCACAGCCTCAACCTGCACAGCTGCTTTGAGCGTCCTATGAACTCGGACCCCAAGATCTTTCTGATCTTCCACTCTGCCAAGAGTCCGACCATTAATATTATATTCCGCCATCCTATTTGACCTGCCAAAATGAACCACCTCACACTTATCTGGGTTGAACTCCATCTGCCACTTCTCCGCCCAGTCTTGCATCCTATCGAAATGTCCTTGGCAGACAGGATTAAGGAGAATCCCAAGGCATTTTATTCATACATTAGGAACAAAATGGTTCTCAGGGAAAAAATCGGACCTCTCAGGGACAAAAGTGGGGAATTATGCTTGGAGCCAAAAGAAGTAGGGAAGATCCTTAATGAATACTTTGCGTTGGTATTCACAAAGGAGAGGGATGTGTTGACTGGGAGTGTCTCGGAGGGGAGTGTTGAACCGTTGGAGAAAATCTCCATTACAAGGGAGGAAGTGTTAGGTTTGTTAGAGAATATAAAGACTGACAAATCCCCAGGGCCTGATGGAATCTATCCAAGGCTGCTCAGGGAGACGAGAGATGAAATCGCTGGGCCTCTGACGCAAATCTTTGTCTCGTCACTGGACGCAGGTGAGGTCCCAGAGGATTGGAGGATAGCTAATGTGGTCCCGTTATTTAAGAAGGGTAGGAAAGATAACCCGGGTAATTATAGGCCGGTGAGCTTGACGTCCGTGGTCGGGAAGTTGTTGGAGAAGATTCTTAGAGATAGGATGTATGCGCATTTAGAAAGGAATAAACTCATTAACGATAGTCAGCATGGTTTTGTGAGAGGGAGATCATGCCTCACTAACCTGGTGGAGTTTTTTGAAGAAGTGACCAGAATGGTTGACGAGGGAAGGGCCGTGGATGTCGTCTGTATGGACTTTAGTAAAGCGTTTGACAAAGTCCCTCATGGTAGGCTGGTGCAAAAGGTTGGATCTCATGGGATAAAGGGGGAGGTGGCTAGATGGGTGGAGAACTGGCTTGATCACAGAAGACAGAGGGTGGTAGTGGAAGGGTCTTTTTCCGGCTGGAGGCCTGTGACTAGTGGTGTACCGCAGGGCTCTGTATTGGGACCTCTGCTGTTTGTGATTTATATAAACGATCTGGAAGAAGGTGTAACTGGGGTGATCAGTAAGTTTGCGGACGACACAAAATTGGCAGGACTTGCAGATAGTGAGGAACATTGTCAGAGGCTACAGAAGGATATAGATAGGCTGGAAATGTGGGCAAAGAAATGGCAGATGGAGTTCAATCCTGATGAATGCGAAGTGATGCATTTTGGTAGAAATAATGTAGGGAGGAGCTATACGATAAATGGCAGAACCATAAAGGGTGTAGATACGCAGAGGGACCTGGGTGTGCAAGTCCACAGATCCTTGAAGGTGACGTCACAGGTGGAGAAGGTGGTGAAGAAGGCATATGGCATGCTTGCCTTTATAGGACGGGGTACAGAGTATAAAAGTTGGGGTCTGATGTTGCAGATGTATAGAACGTTGGTTAGGCCGCATTTGGAATACTGCGTCCAGTTCTGGTCGCCACACTACCAGAAGGACGTGGAGGCTTTGGAGAGAGTACAGAGGAGGTTTACCAGGATGTTGCCTGGTATGGAGGGGCTTAGTTATGAGGTGTGACCTCTATGAGAAGGATGGTCTACACCTTAATCAGAAGGGGACCAATATCCTGGGGGGTAAATTTGCTAAGGCCATGCAGGGAGGTTTAAACTGATTCGGGGGGGGGGAGGGATCCTGAGTAGTGGGGCTGAAAGTGAGGGATGCATGGATGGGGACTGCAATGCACGGCATTGCAGAGGTGGGGTGGAGCAGGGTTTGAAATGTGTATACTTCAATGCCAGGAGTATTCGCAATAAAGTGGGTGAACTTGCAGCGTGGATCAGTACCTGGGACTTCGATGTTGTGGCTATTTCAGAGACATGGATAGAGCAGGGGCAGGAATGGATGCTGCAGGTCCCGGGGTTCAAATGTTTTAGTCGAAGTAGGGAAGGAGGTAGAAGAGGGGGAGGGGTAGCATTATTGGTCAGAGATTGTATCACAGTGTCAGAGAGGAGGTTTGATGAGGACTTATCTGTTGAGGTAGTATGGGCGGAGATTAGAAATAGGAGAGGAGAGGTCACCCTGTTGGGAGTCTTTTATAGACCTCCTAAAAGTTCTAGAGAGGTTGAGGAAAGGATTGCGGAGTCAATCCTGCTTAGGAGTGAAAGTAATAGGGCAATTGTTATGGGGGATTTTAACTTGACTAATATTGACTGGAATTGTTATAGCTCTAGCTCGTTAGAGGGGTCAGTTTTTGTTCAAAGCGTGCAGGAAGGTTTTTTGACTCAGTATGTAGACAGGCCAACTAGAGGTGAGGCTATATTGGATCTGGTGCTGGGAAATGAGCCAGACCAGGTGCTAGACTTGGAAGTTGGTGTGCATTTTGGTGATAGTGACCACAATTCGGTTACGTTCACCTTAGTGATGGAAAGGGATAGGCATGAACCTCGGGCCAGTGGTTTTAGCTGGGGGAAGGGTAATTATGAGGCTATTAGGAGAGAATTAGGAAACATAGGTTGGACTAGGAGATTACAGGGACTGGGAACGTCCGACATGTGGAGTTTTTTCAAGGAGCAGCTACTGCGAGTCTGTGATAGGTATGTCCCTGTCAGGCAAGGAGGAATTGGTAGGGCTAGGGAACCGTGGTGCACCAAAAAAGTTTCTTTGTTGGTTAAAAAGAAAAAGGAGGCTTATGTTCGGATGAGACGTGAGCACTCGGGTAGTGCACTAGAAAGCTTTAGATTGGCTAAGAGGGAGTTGAAGAGCGAGCTTAGAAGGGCTAAAAGGGGACATGAGAAGACTTTGGCGGATAGGGTTAAAGAGAATCCTAAGGCGTTCTATAGGTATGTCAAGAACAGAAGGTTGGTTAGGGCAAGTTTAGGGCCAGTTATAGATGGCAGAGGGAAGTTATGTGTGGAACCGGAGGAGATTGGTGAAGCATTGAACCAATATTTCTCTTCGGTGTTCACGCAAGGGGACATGAATATAGCTGAGGAGGACACTGGGTTGCAAGGGAGTAGAATAGACAGTATTACAGTTGATAAGGAGGATGTGCAGGATATTCTGGAGGGTCTGAAAATAGATAAATCCCCTGGTCCGGATGGGATTTATCCAAGGATTCTCTGGGAGGCAAGAGAAGTGATTGCAGAGCCTCTGGCTCTGATCTTCAGGTCGTCGTTGGCCTCTGGTATAGTACCAGAAGATTGGAGGTTAGCGAATGTTGTCCCATTGTTTAAGAAGGGGAACAGAGACTTCCCCGGGAATTATAGACCGGTGAGTCTCACTTCTGTTGTCGGCAAGATGTTGGAAAAAATTATAAGGGATAGGATTTATAGTTATTTGGAGAGTAATGAATTGATAGGTGATAGTCAGCATGGTTTTGTGGCAGGTAGGTCGTGCCTTACTAACCTTATTGAGTTTTTTGAGAAAGTGACCAAGGAGGTGGATGGAGGCAAGGCAGTGGACGTGGTATATATGGATTTTAGTAAGGCGTTTGATAAGGTTCACCATGGTAGGCTTCTGCAGAAAATGCAGATGTATGGGATTGGGGGTGATCTAGGAAATTGGATCAGGAATTGGCTAGCGGATAGGAAACAGAGGGTGGTGGTTGATAGTAAATATTCATCATGGAGTGCGGTTACAAGTGGTGTACCTCAGGGATCTGTTTTGGGGCCACTGCTGTTTGTAATATTTATTAATGATCTGGATGAGGGTATAGTTGGGTGGATTAGCAAATTTGCTGATGACACCAAAGTCGGTGGTGTGGTAGACAGTGAGGAAGGGTGTCGTAGTTTGCAGGAAGACTTAGACAGGTTGCAAAGTTGGGCCGAGAGGTGGCGGATGGAGTTTAATGCGGAGAAGTGTGAGGTAATTCACTTTGGTAGGAATAACAGATGTGTTGAGTATAGGGCTAACGGGAGGACTTTGAATAGTGTGGAGGAGCAGAGGGATCTAGGTGTATGTGTGCATAGATCCCTGAAAGTTGGGAATCAAGTAGATAAGGTTGTTAAGAAGGCATATGGTGTCTTGGCGTTTATTGGTAGGGGGATTGAATTTAGGAGTCGTAGCGTTATGTTGCAACTGTACACAACTCTGGTGCGGCCGCACTTGGAGTACTGTGTGCAGTTCTGGTCCCCACATTACAGGAAGGATGTGGAGGCTTTGGAGAGGGTGCAGAGGAGGTTTACCAGGATGTTGCCTGGTATGGAGGGGAGATCCTATGAGGAGAGGCTGAGGGATTTGGGATTGTTTTCGCTGGAAAGGCGGCGGCTAAGAGGGGATCTTATTGAAACATATAAGATGATTAGAGGTTTAGATAGGGTGGATAGTGATAGCCTTTTTCCTCTGATGGAGAAATCCAGCACGAGGGGGCATGGCTTTAAATTGAGGGGGGGTAGTTATAGAACCGATGTCAGGGGTAGGTTCTTTACCCAGAGGGTGGTGAGGGATTGGAATGCCCTGCCAGCATCAGTAGTAAATGCGCCTAGTTTGGGGGCGTTTAAGAGATCCGTTGATAGGTTCATGGACGAAAAGAAATTGGTTTAGGTTGGAGGGTCACAGTTTTTTTTTTTAACTGGTCGGTGCAACATCGTGGGCCGAAGGGCCTGTTCTGCGCTGTTATGTTCTATGTTCTATGAGAGATTGGGTAAACTGGGGTTGTTCTCCCTGGAAAGATGGAGGATGAGGGGAGACTTAATAGAGGTGTATAAAATTATGAAAGGCATAGATAAGGTGAACGGTGGGAAGCTTTTCCCCAGGTCGGTGGTGACGTTCACGAGGGGTCATAGGTTCAAGGTGAAGGGGGGGAGGTTTAACACGGATATCAGACGGACATATTTTGCACAGAGGGTGGTGGGGGCCTGGAATGCGCTGCCGGGCAAGGTGGTGGAGGCGGACACACTGGGAACGTTTAAGACTTATCTAGATAGCCATATGAACGGAGTGGGAATGGAGGGATACAAAAGAATGGTCTAGTTTGGACCAGGGAGCGGCACGGGCTTGGAGGGCCGAAGGGCCTGTTCCTGTGCTGTATTGTTCTTTGTTCTTGTTCTATCTATGTCTCGCTTCAACTTCTGACATCCCTCCACACTATCCACAACATCTTCAACCTTTGTGTCATCAGCAAACTTACCAACCCATCCCTCCACTTCCTCATCCAGGTCATTTATAAAAATCACAAACAGCAAGGGTCCCAGAACAGATCCCTGGGGCACTCCACTGGTGACCGACCTCCATGCAGAATATGGGTTGTGGAGCGTCTGGTTCCAGGATATGGAGCGTCTGGTTCCGGGATATGGAGCGTCTGGTTCCGGGATATGGAGCGTCTGGTTCCAGGATATGGAGCGTCTGGTTCCGGGATATGGAGCGTCTGGTTCTGGGATATGGAGCGTCTGGTTCCGGGATATGGAGCGTCTGGTTCCGGGATATGGAGCGTCCGGTTCTGGGATATGGAGCGTCTGGTTCCGGGATATGGAGCGTCTGGTTCCGGGATATGGAGCGTCTGGTTCCGGGATATGGAGCGTCTGGTTCCGGGATATGGAGCGTCTGGTTCCAGGATATGGAGCGTCTGGTTCCAGGATATGGAGCGTCTGGTTCCGGGATATGGAGCGTCTGGTTCCAGGATATGGAGCGTCTGGTTCCAGGATATTGAGCGTCTGGTCCCGGGATATGGAGCGTCTGGTTCCAGGATATGGAGCGTCTGGTTCCGGGATATGGAGCGTCTGGTTCCGGGATATGGAGCGTCTGGTTCCAGGATATGGAGCGTCTGGTTCCGGGATATGGAGCGTCTGGTTCCGGGATATGGAGCGTCTGGTTCCGGGATATGGAGCTTCTGGTTCCGGGATATGGAGCGTCTGGTTCCGGGATATGGAGCGTCTGGTTCCGGGATATGGAGCGTCTGGTTCCGGGATATGGAGCTTCTGGTTCCGGGATATGGAGCGTCTGGTTCCGGGATATGGAGCGTCTGGTTCCGGGATATGGAGCGTCTGGTTCCAGGATATGGAGCGTCTGGTTCCAGGATATGGAGCGTCTGGTTCCGGGATATGGAGCGTCTGGTTCCGATATGGAGCGTCTGGTTCCGGGATATGGAGCGTCTGGTTCCGGGATATGGAGCGTCTGGTTCCGGGATATGGAGCGTCTGGTTCCGAGATATGGAGCGTCTGGTTCCGAGATATGGAGCGTCTGGTTCCGGGATATGGAGCGTCTGGTTCCGGGATTTGGAGCGTCTGGTTCCGGGATATGGAGCGTCTGGTTCCGGGATATGGAGCGTCTGGTTCCAGGATATGGAGCGTCTGGTTCCGGGATATGGAGCGTCTGGTTCCGATATGGAGCGTCTGGTTCCGGGATATGGAGCGTCTGGTTCCGATATGGAGCGTCTGGTTCCGGGATATGGAGCGTCTGGTTCCGGGATATGGAGCGTCTGGTTCCGGGATATGGAGCGTCTGGTTCCGGGATATGGAGCGTCTGGTTCCGGGATATGGAGCGTCTGGTTCCGGGACATGGAGCGTCTGGTTCCAGGATATGGAGCGTCTGGTTCCAGGATATGGAGCGTCTGGTTCCAGGATATGGAGCGTCTGGTTCCGGGATATGGAGCGTCTGGTTCCTGGATATGGAGCGTCTGGTTCCAGGATATGGAGCGTCTGGTTCCAGGATATGGAGCGTCTGGTTCCGGGATACGGAGCGTCTGGTTCCGATATGGAGCGTCTGGTTCCGATATGGAGCGTCTGGTTCCGATATGGAGCGTCTGGTTCCGGGATATGGAGCGTCTGGTTCCGGGATATGGAGTGTCTGGTTCCGGGATATGGAGCGTCTGGTTCCAGGATATGGAGCGTCTGGTTCCAGGATATGGAGCGTCTGGTCCCGAGATATGGAGCGTCTGGTTCCGGGATATGGAGCGTCTGGTCCCGGGATATGAAGCGTCTGGTTCCGGGATATGGAGCGTCTGGTTCCGGGATATGGAGCGTCTGGTTCTGGGATATGGAGCGTCTGGTTCCAGGATATGGAGCGTCTGGTTCCGGGATATGGAGCGTCTGGTTCCGGGATATGGAGCGTCTGGTTCCGGGATATGGAGCGTCTGGTTCCGGGATATGGAGCGTCTGGTTCCGGGATATGGAGCGTCTGGTTTTGGGATATGGAGCGTCTGGTTCCGGGATATGGAGCGTCTGGTTCCGGGATATGGAGCGTCCGGTTCTGGGATATGGAGCGTCCGGTTCCGGGATATGGAGCGTCTGGTTCCGGGATATGGAGCGTCTGGTTCCGGGATATGGAGCGTCTGGTTCCGGGATATGGAGCGTCTGGTTCCGATATGGAGCGTCTGGTTCCGGGATATGGAGCGTCTGGTTCCGATATGGAGCGTCTGGTTCCGGGATATGGAGCGTCTGGTTCCGGGATATGGAGCGTCTGGTTCCGGGATATGGAGCGTCTGGTTCCGGGATATGGAGCGTCTGGTTCCGGGATATGGAGCGTCTGGTTCCGATATGGAGCGTCTGGTTCCGGGATATGGAGCGTCTGGTTCCGATATGGAGCGTCTGGTTCCGGGATATGGAGCTTCTGGTTCCGGGATATGGAGCGTCTGGTTCCGGGATATGGAGTGTCTGGTTCCGGGATATGGAGCGTCTGGTTCCAGGATATGGAGCGTCTGGTTCCAGGATATGGAGCGTCTGGTCCCGAGATATGGAGCGTCTGGTTCCGGGATATGGAGCGTCTGGTTCCGGGATATGGAGCGTCTGGTTCCGAGATATGGAGCGTGTGGTTCCGGGATATGGAGCGTCTGGTTCCAGGATATGGAGCGTCTGGTTCCAGGATATTGAGCGTCTGGTCCCGGGATATGAAGCGTCTGGTTCCGGGATATGGAGCGTCTGGTTCCGAGATATGGAGCGTCTGGTTCCGGGATATGGAGCGTCTGGTTCCAGGATATGGAGCGTCTGGTTCCAGGATATGGAGCGTCTGGTTCCAGGATATGGAGCGTCTGGTTCCAGGATATGGAGCGTCTGGTCCCGAGATATGGAGCGTCTGGTTCCGAGATATGGAGCGTCTGGTTCCAGGATATGGAGCGTCTGGTTCCGGGATATGGAGCGTCTGGTTCCGGGATATGGAGCGTCTGGTCCTGGGATATGGAGCGTCTGGTTCCGGGATATGAAGTGTCTGGTTCCAGGAAATGGAGCATCTGGTCCTGGGATATGGAGCATCTGGTCCTGGGATATGGAGCGTCTGGTTCCGGGATGTGGAGCGGGGAGATGAACAGATAGACACAAGTTCAAGGTGAGGGGCAGGAACTCTTGGGGGAACTGTGAGAAAAACCTTTTTACCCTGAGGGTGGTGAGGGTCTGGAATGTGCTGCCTGGGAGTGTGGTGGAGGCGGGATGCCTCACATCCTTTAAAAAGTACCTGGATGAGCACTTGGCACATCAGAACATTCCGGGCTATGGGCCAAGTGCTGGTCGATGGGAGTTCAGGTGTTTCTAATGTGTCGGTGCCGACTCAATGGGCCGGAGGGCCTCTTCTGCGCTGTATGATTCTGTGAGGCTATGATTCAGACAGATGGACAGACAGTACTGTGCGAGGAAGAGTCAAGGTGATGTGTGGAGGATGGTACAATATGGGGTGCCACGGTGGCACAGTGGTTAGCACTGCTGCTTCACAGCGCCAGGGACCTGGGTTCGATTCCCGGCTCGGGTCACTGTCTGTGTGGAGTTTGCACATTCTCCTCGTGTCTGCGTGGGTTTCCTCCGGGAGCTCCAGTTTCCTCCCACAGTCCAAAGATGTGCGGATTAGGTTGATTGGCCATGCTAACTTGCCCCCAGCTTTGGGGGGATTGGCAGAGTAGGTATGGAGGGATATGTAGGGAATAGGGCCTGGGTGGGATTGTGGTTGGTGGCAGGCTCGATGGCTGAATGGCCTCTTTCTGTACTGTAAGATTCTATGACTCAGGGTTGGGTTGTGTTAATATTCCTGTCAATACAGCTGCTTCTGAAAGAACAAGTGGTCTGGAAGACACTCTGACATTACCTGAGGCCTGGGATGTCCAGTCACCAGACAAACCAGAACCAGAGAGCTACCTTCTCGAATGGTGTAAACCCGTTCACTAATATTATCCTCCTTCACCACACAGGCCTGACCAGCATGGACAATGCGAGCATTGGCTGGAGCTGTAATACACACAGACACACACAAGGTTAACAAGATCAATTGGTTAAACTACTTTCTAAATCAATAACTAATGATAGTAACTTCGACTATACAAAGTTGGGTGGGAGGGTGAGCTGTGAGGAGGATGCAGAGATGCTTCAGAAGATAATGAGGGGGCTGGATAGGGTAGAGGTGGAGAGATTCTTTCCACTTAGAAGGGAAACCAGAACGAGAGGGCACAGCCTCAAAATAAGGGGGGGCCGGTTCAGAACAGAGTTGAGGGGGAACTTCTTCTCTCAGAGGGTAGTGAATCTCTGGAATTCTCTGCCCATTGAAGTGGTGGAGGCTTCCTCGTTGAATATGTTTAAATCACGGGTAGATAGTTTTCTGATCGATACATAAGAACATAAGAACATAAGAAATAGGAGCAGGAGTAGGCCATCTAGCCCCTCGAGCCTGCCCCGCCATTCAATAAGATCATGGCTGATCTGACGTGGATCAGTACCACTTACCCGCCTGATCCCCATCACCCTTAATTCCCTTACCGATCAGGAATCCATCCATCCGCGCTTTAAACATATTCAGCGAGGTAGCCTCCACCACCTCAGTGGGCAGAGAATTCCAGAGATTCACCACCCTCTGGGAGAAGAAGTTCCTCCTCAACTCTGTCTTAAACCGACCCCCCTTTATAAGGGAATTAGGGGATATGGGGAGCAGGCAGGTAAGTGGAACTGATTCGCTTCAGATCAGCCATGATCTTGTTGAATGGTGGAGCAGGCTCGAAGGGCCAGATGGCCTACTCCTGCTCCTATTTCTTATGTTCTTATGTTCTTATGTTCAGTGTGATTTGGACAGGCTGAGTGTGTGGGCATCTGGATGGCAGCTGCAGCATAATGTGGATAA
The DNA here is from genome assembly GCF_964213995.1 of Mustelus asterias. Taxonomy (NCBI): domain Eukaryota; kingdom Metazoa; phylum Chordata; class Chondrichthyes; order Carcharhiniformes; family Triakidae; genus Mustelus; species Mustelus asterias. The sequence goes on along the minus strand of NW_027591033.1, from coordinate 39,886 downwards.
ATGTGAGGTTATCCACTTTGGTAGCAATAATAGGCAGACAGATTATTATTTGAATGGGTGTAAATTGAAAGAGGTGGATACTCAGCACAACCTTGGAGTCCTCGTGCATCAGTCGCTGAGAGTAAGCGCGCAGGTACAGCAGGCAGTGAGGAAGGCAAATGGTATGTTGGCCTTCATAGAACATAGAACATAGAACATAGAACATTACAGCGCAGAACAGGCCCTTCGGCCCACGATGTTGCACCGACCAGTTAAAAAAAAAACTGTGACCCTCCAACCTAAACCAATTTCTTTTCGTCCATGAACCTATCTACGGATCTCTTAAACGCCCCCAAACTAGGCGCATTTACTACTGATGCTGGCAGGGCATTCCAATCCCTCACCACCCTCTGGGTAAAGAACCTACCCCTGACATCGGTTCTATAACTACCCCCCCTCAATTTAAAGCCATGCCCCCTCGTGCTGGATTTCTCCATCAGAGGAAAAAGGCTATCACTATCCACCCTATCTAAACCTCTAATCATCTTATATGTTTCAATAAGATCCCCTCTTAGCCGCCGCCTTTCCAGCGAAAACAATCCCAAATCCCTCAGCCTCTCCTCATAGGATCTCCCCTCCATACCAGGCAACATCCTGGTAAACCTCCTCTGCACCCTCTCCAAAGCCTCCACATCCTTCCTGTAATGTGGGGACCAGAACTGCACACAGTACTCCAAGTGCGGCCGCACCAGAGTTGTGTACAGTTGCAACATAACGCTACGACTCCTAAATTCAATCCCCCTACCAATAAACGCCAAGACACCATATGCCTTCTTAACAACCTTATCTACTTGATTCCCAACTTTCAGGGATCTATGCACACATACACCTAGATCCCTCTGCTCCTCCACACTATTCAAAGTCCTCCCGTTAGCCCTATACTCAACACATCTGTTATTCCTACCAAAGTGAATTACCTCACACTTCTCCGCATTAAACTCCATCCGCCACCTCTCGGCCCAACTTTGCAACCTGTCTAAGTCTTCCTGCAAACTACGACACCCTTCCTCACTGTCTACCACACCACCGACTTTGGTGTCATCAGCAAATTTGCTAATCCACCCAACTATACCCTCATCCAGATCATTAATAAATATTACAAACAGCAGTGGCCCCAAAACAGATCCCTGAGGTACACCACTTGTAACCGCACTCCATGATGAATATTTACTATCAACCACCACCCTCTGTTTCCTATCCGCTAGCCAATTCCTGATCCAATTTCCTAGATCACCCCCAATCCCATACATCTGCATTTTCTGCAGAAGCCTACCATGGTGAACCTTATCAAACGCCTTACTAAAATCCATATATACCACGTCCACTGCCTTGCCCCCATCCACCTCCTTGGTCACTTTCTCAAAAAACTCAATAAGGTTAGTAAGGCACGACCTACCTGCCACAAAACCATGCTGACTATCACCTATCAATTCATTACTCTCCAAATAACTATAAATCCTATCCCTTATAATTTTTTCCAACATCTTGCCGACAACAGAAGTGAGACTCACCGGTCTATAATTCCCGGGGAAGTCTCTGTTCCCCTTCTTAAACAATGGGACAACATTCGCTAACCTCCAATCTTCTGGTACTATACCAGAGGCCAACGACGACCTGAAGATCAGAGCCAGAGGCTCTGCAATCACTTCTCTTGCCTCCCAGAGAATCCTTGGATAAATCCCATCCGGACCAGGGGATTTATCTATTTTCAGACCCTCCAGAATATCCTGCACATCCTCCTTATCAACTGTAATACTGTCTATTCTACTCCCTTGCAACCCAGTGTCCTCCTCAGCTATATTCATGTCCCCTTGCGTGAACACCGAAGAGAAATATTGGTTCAATGCTTCACCAATCTCCTCCGGTTCCACACATAACTTCCCTCTGCCATCTATAACTGGCCCTAAACTTGCCCTAACCAACCTTCTGTTCTTGACATACCTATAGAACGCCTTAGGATTCTCTTTAACCCTATCCGCCAAAGTCTTCTCATGTCCCCTTTTAGCCCTTCTAAGCTCGCTCTTCAACTCCCTCTTAGCCAATCTAAAGCTTTCTAGTGCACTACCCGAGTGCTCACGTCTCATCCGAACATAAGCCTCCTTTTTCTTTTTAACCAACAAAGAAACTTTTTTGGTGCACCACGGTTCCCTAGCCCTACCAATTCCTCCTTGCCTGACAGGGACATACCTATCACAGACTCGCAGTAGCTGCTCCTTGAAAAAACTCCACATGTCGGACGTTCCCAGTCCCTGTAATCTCCTAGTCCAACCTATGTTTCCTAATTCTCTCCTAATAGCCTCATAATTACCCTTCCCCCAGCTAAAACCACTTGCCCGAGGTTCATGCCTATCCCTTTCCATCACTAAGGTGAACGTAACCGAATTGTGGTCACTATCACCAAAATGCACACCAACTTCCAAGTCTAGCACCTGGTCTGGCTCATTTCCCAGCACCAGATCCAATATAGCCTCACCTCTAGTTGGCCTGTCTACATACTGAGTCAAAAAACCTTCCTGCACGCTTTGAACAAAAACTGACCCCTCTAACGAGCTAGAGCTATAACAATTCCAGTCAATATTAGTCAAGTTAAAATCCCCCATAACAATTGCCCTATTACTTTCACTCCTAAGCAGGATTGACTCCGCAATCCTTTCCTCAACCTCTCTAGAACTTTTAGGAGGTCTATAAAAGACTCCCAACAGGGTGACCTCTCCTCTCCTATTTCTAATCTCCGCCCATACTACCTCAACAGATAAGTACTTCATAGCGAGAGGATTTGAGTATCGGGATAGGGATGTTTTGCTGCAATTGTACAGGGCGTTGGTGAGGCCACAGCTGGAGTATTGTGTGCAGTTTTGGTGTCCTTATCTGAGGGAGGATGTCCTAGTGATAGAGGGAGCACAGCGAAGGTTTACCAGGCTGATTCCTGGGATGACAGGTCTGTCACATGAGGAGAGACTGAGTCAGTGAGGATTATATTCACTGGAGTTTAGAAGAGTGAGAGGGGATCTCATAGAAACTTATAAAATTCTAACAGGGTTAGACAGGGTAGATTCAGAAAGAATGTTCCCAGGGGTGGGGGAGTCCAGAACTAGGGGTCATAGTTTGAGGATAAGGGGTCATGTCGATATCAAAAAGAAGGAGGTATTGGGCGTCTTAAAAAGCATTAAAGCATTGCAGCTTTATAGAACCTTAGTGAGGCCGCAGTTGGAATATAGTGTTCAATTCTGGTCGCCACACTACCAGAAGGATATGGAGCTTTGGAGAGGGTACAGAAAAGGTTTACCAGGATGTTGCCTGGGATGGAGGGCATTACCTATGAGGAGAGGTTACATAGAACATTACAGCGCAGTACAGGCCCTTCGGCCCTCGATGTTGCGCCGACCAGTGGTACGAATCTAAAGCCCCTCTCATCTACACTATTCCAATATCATCCATACGTTTATCCAATAACCACTTGAACGCTCTCAACGTTGACGAGTCCACCACTGCTGCAGGCAGGGCATTCCACGCCCTTACTCCTCTCTGAGTAAAGAACCTACCTCTAACATCTGTCCTATATCTCTCACCCCTCAATTTAAAGCTATGTCCCCTCGTGTTAGCCATCACCATCCGAGGAAAAAGGCTCTCACTATCCACCCTATCTAATCCTCTGATCATCTTGTATGCCTCTATTAAGTCACCTCTTAACCTTCTTCTCTCTAACGAAAACAACCTCAAGCCCCTCAGCCTTTCCTCATACGATTTTCCCACCATACCAGGTAACATCCTGGTAAATCTCCTCTGCACCCTTTCCAACACTTCCACATCTTTCCTATAATACGGCGACCAGAACTGTACGCAATACTCCAAATGCGGCCGCACCAAAGAACAAAGAACAGTACAGCACAGGAAACAGGCCCTTCGGCCCTCCAAGCCTGTGCCGCTCCTTGGTCCAACTAGACCAATCGTTTGTATCCCTCCATTCCCAGGCTGCTCATGTGACTATCCAGGTAAGTCTTAAACGATGTCAGCGTGCCTGCCTCCACCACCCTACTTGGCAGCGCATTCCAGGCCCCCACCACCCTCTGTGTAAAAAACGTCCCTCTGATGTCTGAGTTATACTTCACCCCTCTCAGCTTGAGCCCGTGACCCCTCGTGATCGTCACCTCCGACCTGGGAAAAAGCTTCCCACTGTTCACCCTATCTATACCCTTCATAATCTTGTATACCTCTATTAGATCTCCCCTCATTCTCCGTCTCTCCAAGGAGAACAACCCCAGTTTACCCAATCTCTCCTCATAGCTAAGACCCTCCATACCAGGCAACATCCTGGTAAACCTTCTCTGCACTCTCTCCAATGCCTCCACGTCCTTCTGGTAGTGCGGTGACCAGAACTGGACGCAGTACTCCAAATGTGGCCTAACCAGCGTTCTATACAGCTGCATCATCAGACTCCAGCTTTTATACTCTATACCCCGTCCTATAAAGGCAAGCATACCATATGCCTTCTTCACCACCTTCTCCACCTGTGTTGCCACCTTCAAGGATTTGTGGACTTGCACACCTAGGTCCCTCTGTGTTTCTATACTCCTGATGACTCTGCCATTTATTGTACGGTTGCAGCATGACTTCCTGGCTCCGAAACTCAATCCCTCTACCAATAAAAGCTAACACGCCGTACGCCTTCTTAACAACCCTATCAACCTGGGTGCCAACTTTCAGGGATCTATGCACATGGACACCCAGATCCCTCTGTTCATCCACACTACCAAGTATCTTACCATTAGCCCAGTACTCTGTATTCCTGTTACTCCTTCCAAAGTGAATCACCTCACACTTTTCCGCATTAAACTCCATTTGCCACCTCTCAGCCCAGCTCTGCAGCTTATCTATGTCCCTCTGTAACCTGCCACTTCCCTCGCACTGTCTACAACTCCACCGACTTTAGTGTCATCCGCAAATTTACTAATCCATCCTTCCACGCCCTCATCCAAGTCATTAATAAAAATGACAAACAGCAGTGGCCCCAAAACAGATCCTTGCGGTACACCACTAGTAACTGAACTCCAGGATGAATATTTCCCATCAACCACCACCCTTTGCACAGGAGCATGTTGTAATTTTTTTCCATTTAGATAATAATCCAATTTGCTATTATTTCCTCCAAAGTGAATAACCTCGCCTTTGTCAACGTTATACTCCATCTGCCAGATCCTCGCCCATTCACTCAGCCTGTCCAAATCTCTCTGCAGACGTTCTACGCCCTCCACACGATTCACTTTTCCACTTATCTTTGTGTCGTCTGCAAACTTCGTTACCCTACACTCCGTCCCCTCCTCCAGATCATCTATATAAATGGTAAATAGTTGAGGCCCGAGTACCGATCCCTGTGGCACGCCACTAGTTACCATCCGCCAACCAGACAAGCACCCATTTATTCCGACTCTCTGCTTCCTGTCGGATAGCCAATCCCCAATCCACGCTAACACCCGACCCCCAACTCCGTGTGACCCAATCTTCTTCAGCAACCTTTTGTGAGGCACCTTATCAAACGCCTTTTGGAAATCCAAAGACACCTCATCCACCGGTTCCCCTCCGTCAACCGCCCTAGTCACATCTTCATAAAAACCCAACAAGTTCGTCAAGCACGACTTTCCCCTCATGAATCCATGCTGCGTCTGCTTAATCGAACCATTCTTATCCAGATGGCCTGCTATTTCTTCTTTAATGATGGATTCCAGCATTTTCCCAACTACAGACGTTAAGCTGACCGGCCTATAGTTACCCGCCTTTTGTCTATTTCCTCTTTTAAACAGCGGCGTAACAGTAGCCGTTTTCCAATCCGCCGGCACTACCCCAGAATCTAATGAATTTTGATAAATAACTACTAACTGTTTTTCCAGTTGGAGGAAGGTAACTAGTGGCGTGCCGCAGGGATCGGTACTCGGGCCGCAACTGTTTACCATTTATATAGATGATCTGGAGGAGGGGACGGAGTGTAGGGTAACGAAGTTTGCAGACGACACAAAGATAAGTGGAAAAGTGAATCGTGTGGAGGACGGAGAAGATCTGCAGAGAGATTTGGACAGGCTGAGTGAGTGGGCGAGGATATGGCAAATGGAGTATAACGTTGATAAATGCGAGGTTATACACTTTGGAGGAAATAATAACAAATGGGATTACTATCTCAATGGAAACAAATTAAAACATGCTACCGTGCAAAGGGACCTGGGAGTCCTTGTGCATGAGACGCAAAAGCCCAGTCTGCAGGTACAACAGGTGATCAAGAAGGCAAATGGGATGTTGGCCTATATTGCGAGGGGGATAGAATATAAAAGCAGGGATGTCTTGATGCACCTGTACAGGGCATTGGTGAGGCCGCAGCTGGAATACTGTGTGCAGTATTGGTCCCCTTATATGAGGAAGGATATATTGGCATTGGAGGGAGTGCAGAGAAGGTTCACCAGGTTGATACCGGAGATGAGGGGTTTGGATTATGAGGAGAGGCTGAGGAGATTGGGTTTGTACTCGTTGGAGTTTAGAAGGATGAGGGGGGATCTTATGGAGACTTATAAGATAATGCGGGGGCTGGATAGGGTGGAGGCGGAGAGATTCTTTCCACTTAGTAAGGAAGTTAAAACTAGAGGACACAGCCTCAAAATAAAGGGGGGTCGGTTTAAGACAGAGTTGAGGAGGAACTTCTTCTCCCAGAGGGTGGTGAATCTCTGGAATTCTCTGCCCACTGAGGTGGTGGAGGCTACCTCGCTGAATATGTTTAAAGCGCGGATGGATGGATTCCTGAGCGGTAAGGGAATTAAGGGTTATGGGGATCAGGCGGGTAAGTGGTACTGATCCACGTCAGATCAGCCATGATCTTATTGAATGGCGGGGCAGGCTCGAGGGGCTAGATGGCCTACTCCTGCTCCTATTTCTTATGTTCTTATGTTCTTACGCATCCACTATTACCTCTGACATTTCTTTCAGTACCCTGGGATGCATTCCATCCGGGCCCGGGGACTTGTCCACCTTCAGTCCCGTTAGTCTACCCAGCACTGCCTCTCTGGTAACATTAATTGTATTGAGTACCTCTCCTCCTACCAACCCTCTATTGTTAATATTCGGTAAACTATTTGTGTCTTCCACCATGAAGACCGACACAAAAAACTTATTTAAAGTTTCAGCCATTTCCTCATTTCCCACTATTTAATCCCCCCTCTCGTCCTCCAAGGGTCCAACATTCACTCTCGCCACTCTATTCCTTTTTATATATTTGTAAAAGCTTTTACTATCATTTTTTATATTTAGAGCTCGCCGAGCTTCATAACCTATCTTTCCTTTCTTTATCGCTTTCTTAGTCGTTCTTTGTTGTTTCTTAAAGTTTTCCCAATCCTCCGATTCTCCACTATTTTTGGCCACTCTGTACGCATCGGTCTTTAATTTAATACTCTCATAAGTACATAAGAAATAGGAGCAGGAGTAGGCCATCTAGCCCCTCGAGCCTGCCCCGCCATTCAATAAGATCATGGCTGATCTGACGTGGATCAGTACCACTTACCCGCCTGATCCCCATAACCCTTAATTCCCTTACCGCTCAGGAATCCATCCATCCGCGCTTTAAACATATTCAGCGAGGTAGCCTCCACCACCTCAGTGGGCAGAGAATTCCAGAGATTCACCACCCTCTGGGAGAAGAAGTTCCTCCTCAACTCTGTCTTAAACCGACCCCCCTTTATTTTGAGGCTGTGTCCTCTAGTTTTAACTTCCTTACTAAGTGGAAAGAATCTCTCCGCCTCCACCCTATCCAGCCCCCGCATTATCTTATAAGTCTCCATAAGATCCCCCCTCATCCTTCTAAACTCCAACGAGTACAAACCCAATCTCCTCAGCCTCTCCTCATAATCCAAACCCCTCATCTCCGGTATCAACCTGGTGAACCTTCTCTGCACTCCCTCCAATGCCAATATATCCTTCCTCATATAAGGGGACCAATACTGCACACAGTATTCCAGCTGCGGCCTCACCAATGCCCTGTACAGGTGCATCAAGACATCCCTGCTTTTATATTCTATCCCCCTCGCAATATAGGCCAACATCCCATTTGCCTTCTTGATCACCTGTTGTACCTGCAGACTGGGCTTTTGCGTCTCATGCACAAGGACCCCCAGGTCCCTTTGCACGGTAGCATGTTTTAATTTGTTTCCATTGAGATAGTAATCCCATTTGTTATTATTTCCTCCAAAGTGTATAACCTCGCATTTATCAACGTTATACTCCATTTGCCATATCCTCGCCCACTCACTCAGCCTGTCCAAATCTCTCTGCAGATCTTCTCCGTCCTCCACACGATTCACTTTTCCACTTATCTTTGTGTCGTCTGCAAACTTCGTTACCCTACACTCCGTCCCCTCCTCCAGATCATCTATATAAATGGTAAACAGTTGCGGCCCGAGTACCGATCCCTGCGGCACGCCACTAGTTACCTTCCTCCAACCGGAAAAACACCCATTTATTCCGACTCTTTGCTTCCTGTCGGATAGCCAGTCCCCAATCCACTTTAACACACTACCCCCAACTCCGTGTGCCCTAATCTTCTTCAGCAGCCTTTTATGGGGCACCTTATCAAACGCCTTTTGGAAATCCAAAAACACCGCATCCACCGGTTCTCCTCCATCAACCGCCCTAGTCACATCTTCATAAAAATCCAACATGTTCGTCAAGCACGACTTTCCCCTCATGAATCCATGCTGCGTCTGATTGATCGAACCATTTCTATCCAGATGCCCTGCTATCTCCTCCTTAATAATGGATTCCAGCATTTTCCCTACTACAGACGTTAAGCTGACCGGCCTATAGTGACCCGCCTTTTGTCTCCTTCCTTTTTTAAACAGCGGCGTAACATTAGCCGTTTTCCAATCAACCGGCACTACCCCAGAATGCAACGAGTTTTGATAAATAATCACTAACGCATCCACTATTACCTCTGACATTTCTTTCAATACCCTGGGATGCATTCCATCCGGACCCGGGGACTTGTCCACCTTCAGTCCCATTAGTCTACCCAGCACTGCCTCTCTGGTAACATTAATCGTATTAAGTATTTCTCCTGCTGCCAACCCTCTATCGTTAATATTTGGCAAACTATTTGTGTCCTCCACCGTGAAGACCGACACAAAAAACTTATTTAAAGACTCAGCCATATCCTCATTTCCCACTATTAACTCCCCCCTCTCGTCCTCCAAGGGCCCAACATTCACTCTAGCCACTCTATTCCTTTTTATATATTTATAAAAACTTTTACTATCATTTTTTATATTAATTGCTAGCCTAGCTTCATAGTCTATCCTTCCTTTCTTTATCGCTTTCTTAGTCTCTCTTTGTTGTTTCTTAAATTTTTCCCAATCACTTGTTTCTCCACTATTTTTGGCCACTCTGTACGCAGCTGTTTTTATTTTAATACTCTCCTTTATTTCCTTCGTTATCCACGGCTGGTTCTCCCTTTTCTTACAATCCTTGTTTTTTGCTGGAATATATTTTTGCTGAGAACTGAAAAGGATCTCCTTAAAAATCCTCCACTGTTCCTCAGCTATCCTACCTGCCAGCCTGCTCTCCCAGTCTACCTTAGCCAATTCATCCCTCATCCTATCATATTTCCCTCTGTTCAAACAGAGGACACTGGTTTGAGACCAAACTTTCTCCTCTTCCATCTGAATCAGAAATTCGACCATATTGTGGTCAATAGACCCAAGAGGGTCCTTCACAATATATTCTGTTGTATCCTCTGACAATCGTCACGATCGGCTACTCCCCCAATCTTTGCATAATCTACAGAAATACTGATTAAATCACTTATATTTTCCTCCAAATCATTTATATATGTTACAAAAAACAGAGGTCCCAGCACTGATCCTTGTGGAACGCCGCTTGTCACAGACCTCCAGTTAGAAAAGTCCCCTTCCACTGCTACTCTCTGCTTTCGATGCCCAAGCCAGTTTTGTATCCATTTTACCAGCTCACCTCGGATCCCATATGACTTCACTTTTAAGGGTCACCTTGACAAGTACATGAATAGGATGGGAATGGAGGGATAAGTTAAGTCCAGGCAACAGAAAACAGATGGAGCTCTGGAGGAATACAGAGAGAGTAGGAAAGAACTCAAACGGGGAGTTAGAAGGGCAAAAAGAGGTCACGAGATGTTCTTGGCAGGCAGGATTAAGGAGAATCCTAAGGCATTCTATTCATACGTTAGGAACAAAAGAGTTGTCAGGGAGAAAATCGGATCTCTCAGGGACAAAGGAGGGGAATTATGCTTAGAACCCACGGGAATAGGGGAGATCCTAAATGAATACTTTGCATCGGTATTCACGAAGGAGAGGGGCGTGTTAACCGGGAGTGTCTCGGAGGGAGGTGTTGACCCTGTTAGAGAAAATCTCCATTACAAGAGAGGAAGTGTTAGGTTTTTTAGGGAACATTAAAACTGACAAAGCCCCAGGGCCTGATGGCATCCATCCTCGACTGCTCAGGGAGACGAGAGATGAAATTGCTGGGCCTCTGACGGAAATCTTTGTCGCTTCTTTGGACACGGGTGAGGTCCCTGAGGATTGGAGGATAGCGAATGTGGTCCCGTTGTTTAAGAAGGGTAGCAGGGATAACCCAGGAAATTATAGGCCGGTGAGCTTGACGTCCGTGGTAGGGAAGTTGTTGGAGAGGATTCTTAGAGACAGGATGAATGTGCATTTAGAACGGAACAATCTCATTAGTCTATATGGATTTCAGTAAGGCATTTGACAAAGTCCCACATGGCAGGTTGGTTAAGAAGGTTAAGGCTCATGGGATACAAGGAGAAGTGGCTAGATGGGTGGAGAACTGGCTTGGACATAGGAGACAGAGGGTAGTGGTCGAAGGGTCTTTTTCCGGCTGGAGGTCTGTGACCAGTGGTGTTCCGCAGGGCTCTGTACTGGGACCTCTGCTATCTGTGATATATATAAATGATTTGGAAGAAGGTGTAACTGGTGTAATCAGCAAGTTTGCGGTTGACACGAAGATGGCTGGAATTGCGGACAGCGAAGAGCATTGTCGGGCAATACAGCAGGATATAGATAGGCTGGAAAATTGGGCGGAGAGGTGGCAGATGGAATTTAATCCGGATAAATGCGAAGTGATGCATTTTGGAAGAAATAATGTAGGGAGGAGTTATACAATAAATGGCAGAGTCATCAGGAGTATAGAAACACAGAGGGACCTAGGTGTGCAAGTCCACAAATCCTTGAAGGTGGCAACACAGGTGGAGAAGGTGGTGAAGAAGGCATATGGTATGCTTGCCTTTACAGGACGGGGTATAGAGTATAAAAGCTGGAGTCTGATGATGCAGCTGTATAGAACGCTGGTTAGGCCACATTTGGAGTACTGCGTCCAGTTCTGGTCGCCGCACTACCAGAAGGACGTGGAGGCATTGGAGAGAGTGCAGAGAAGGTTTACCAGGATGTTGCCTGGTATGGAGGGTCTTAGCTATGAGGAGAGATTGGGTAGACTGGGGTTGTTCTCCTTGGAAAGACGGAGAATGAGGGGAGATCTAATAGAGGTATACAAGATTATGAAGGGTATAGATAGGGTGAACAGTGGGAAGCTTTTTCCCAGGTCGGAGGTGACGATCACGAGGGGTCACGGGCTCAAGCTGAGAGGGGCGAAGTATAACTCAGACATCAGAGGGACGTTTTTTACACAGAGGGTGGTGGGGGCCTGGAATGCGCTGCCAAGTAGGGTGGTGGAGGCAGGCACGCTGACATCGTTTTAGACTTACCTGGATAGTCACATGAGCAGCCTGGGAATGGAGGGATACAAACGATTGGTCTAGTTGGACAAAGGAGCGGCACAGGCTTGGAGGGCCGAAGGGCCTGTTTCCTGTGCTGTACTGTTCTTTGTTCTTTGTTCTTTGTAGTGACAGACAGCATGGTTTTGTAAGAGGGAGGTCGTGCCTTACAAATTTGGTGGAGTTTTTTGAGGAAGTGACAAAAACGGTTGATGAAGGAAGGGCCGTGGATGTCGTCTATATGGATTTCAGTAAGGCATTTGACAAAGTCCCACATGGCAGGTTGGTTAAGAAGGTTAAGGCTCATGGGATACAAGGAGAAGTGGCTAGATGGGTGGAGAACTGGCTTGGCCATAGGAGACAGAGGGTAGTGGTCGAAGGGTCTTTTTCCGGCTGGAGGTCTGTGACCAGTGGTGTTCCGCAGGGCTCTGTACTGGGACCTCTGCTATTTGTGATATATAAATGATTTGGAAGAAGGCGTAACTGGTGTAATCAGCAAGTTTGCGGATTACACGAAGATGGCTGGACTTGCGGATAGCGAAGAGCATTGTCGGGCAATACAGCAGGATATAGATAGGCTGGAAAATTGGGCGGAGAGGTGGCAGATGGAGTTTAATCCGGATAAATGCGAAGGGATGCATTTTGGAAGAAATAATGTAGGGAGGAGTTATACAATAAATGGCAGAGTCATCAGGAGTATAGAAACACAGAGGGACCTAGGTGTGCAAGTCCACAAATCCTTAAAGGTGGCAACACAGGTGGAGAAGGTGGTGAAGAAGGCATATGGTATGCTTGCCTTTATAGGATGGGGTATAGAGTATAGAACATAGAAAGCCACAGCACAAACAGGCCCTTCGGCCCACAAGTTGCGCTGATCATATCCCGACCTCTAGGCCTATCTATAGCCCTCAATCCCATTAAATCCCATGTACTCATCCAGAAGTCTCTTAAAAGACCCCGAGTTTGCCTCCACCACCACCGACGTCAGCCGATTCCACTCACCCACCACCCTCTGAGTGAAAAACTTACCCCTGACATCTCCTCTGTACCTACCCCCCAGCACCTTAAACCTGTGTCCTCTCGTAGCAACCATTTCAGCCCTTGGAAATAGCCTCTGAGAGTCTACCCTATCCAGACCTCTCAACATCTTGTAAACCTCTATCAGGTCACCTCTCATCCTTCGTCTCTCCAGGGAGAAGAGACCAAGCTCCCTCAACCTATCATCATAAGGCATGCCCCCCAATCCAGGCAACATCCTTGTAAATCTCCTCTGCACCCTTTCAATGGCTTCAACATCTTTCCTGTAATGAGGTGACCAGAACTGCGCGCAGTACTCCAAGTGGGGTCTAACCAGGGTCCTATAAAGCTGGAGTCTGATGATGCAGCTGTATAGAACGCTGGTTAGGCCACATTTGGAGTACTGCGTCCAGTTCTGGTCGCCGCACTACCAGAAGGACGTGGAGGCGTTAGAGAGAGTGCAGAGAAGGTTTACCAGGATGTTGCCTGGTATGGAGGGTCTTAGCTATGAGGAGAGATTGGGTAAACTGAGGTTGTTCTCCCTGGAAAGACGGAGAATGAGGGGAGATCTAATAGAGGTGTGCAAGATTATGAAGTGGATAGATTGGGTGAACGGTGGGAAGCTTTTTCCCAGATCAGAAGAGACGTTCACGAGGGGTCACGGGCTCAAGGTGAGAGGGGCGAAGTATAACTCAGATATTAGAGGGATTTGTTTACACAGAGGGTGGTGGGGGCCTGGAATGCGCTGCCAAGTAGGGTGGTGGAGGCAGGCACGCTGACATCGTTTAAGACTTACCTGGATAGTCACATGAGCAGCCTGGGAATGGAAGGATACAAACGATTGGTCTAGTTGGACCAAGGAGCGGCACAGGCTTGGAGGGCCGAAGGGCCTGTTTCCTGTGCTGTACTGTTCTTTGCTCATCTTAGTCATGATGTGGAACTCCGAAAGCTTGTGTGGCTTTTGCTACCAAATAAACCTTTTGGAATTTAACCTGGTGTTGTTAAACTTCTTACTCATCTTAGTGTCATCTGCGAATATTGACACACTACACTTGGTCCCCAACTCCAAATCATCTATGTAAATCGTAAACAATTGCGGTCCCAACACTGATCCCTGAGACACACCACTAGTCACTGATCGCCAACCAGAAAAACACCATTTACCCCCACTCTCTGCTTTCTGTTAGTTAACCTGCTGGGGATGCTGGGGACCTCTGGAGGAGGCGGAGATGGAGCACCCACTCGGCAATTCTGGCTGAAGATTGCTGCGAATGCTTCAGCGTTATCTTTTGCTCTGATGTGCTGGGCTCCTCCATCACTGAGGATGGGGATATTTGTGGAGTTTCCTCCTCCAGTGAGTTGTTTAATTGTCCACCACCATTCAGGGCTGGATGTGGCAGGACTGCGGAGCTTTGATCTGATCCGTTGGTTGTGGGATTGTTTCGCTCTGTCTGTCACTTGCTGCTTTTGCCATTTGGCCCACATGTAGTCCTGTGTTGTAGCTTTGTTCTATGTTCTAACAGTACAGCACAGAACAGGCCCTTCGGCCCACGATATTGTGCCGAGCTTTATCTGAAACCAAGATCAAGCTATCCCACTCCCTATCATCCTGGTGTGCTCCATGTGCCTATCCAATAACCGCTTAAATGTTCCTAAAGTGTCTGACTCCACTATCACTGCAGGCAGTCCATTCCACACCCCAACCACTCTCTGCGTAAAGAACCTACCTCTGATATCCTTCCTATATCTCCCACCATGAACCCTACAGTTATGCCCCCTTGTAATAGCTCCATCCATCCGAGGAAATAGTCTTTGAACGTTCACTCTATCTATCCCCTTCATCATTTTATAAACCTCTATTAAGTCTTCCCTCAGCCTCCTCCGCTCCAGAGAGAACAGCCCTAGCTCCCTCAACCTTTCCTCATAAGACCTACCCTCCAAACCAGGCAGCATCCTGGGAAATCTCCTCTGCACTCTTTCCAGCGCTTCCACATCCTTCTTATAGTGAGGTGACCAGAACTGCACACACTATTCCAAATGTGGTCTCACCAAGGTCCAGTATAGTTGCAACATAACCCCACGGCTCTTAAACTCCAACCCCCTGTTAATAAAAGCTAACACACTATAGGCCTTCTTCACAGCTCTATCCACTTGACTGGCAACCTTTAGAGATCTGTGGATATGGACCCCAAGATCTCTCTGTTCCTCCACAGTCTTCAGAACCCTACCTTTGACCCTGTAATCCATCTTTAAATTAGTCCTACCAAAATGAATCACCTCACATTTATCAGGGTTAAACTCCATTTGCCATTTTTCAGCCCAGCTTTGCATCCTATCTATGTCTCTTTGCAGCCTACAACAGCCCTCCACCTCATCCACTACTCCACCAATCTTGGTGTCATCAGCAAATTTACTGATCCACCCTTCAGCCCCCTCCTCTAAGTCATTAATAAAAATCACAAAGAGCAGAGGACCAAGCACTGATCCCTGTGGAACTCCGCTCGCAACCTGCCTCCAGTCCGAAAATTTTCCATCCACCACCACTCTCTGTCTTCGATCAGATATGATGTGGAGATGCCGGCGTTGGACTGGGGTAAACACAGTAAGAAGTCTCACAACACCAGGTTAAAGTCCAACAGGTTTATTTGGTAGCAAATACCATAATAAACCTGTTGGACTTTAACCTGGTGTTGTGAGACTTCTTCCTTCGATCAGATAGCCAGTTACCTATCCAATCGGCCAACTTTCCCTCCATCCCACAACTCCTTACTTTCATCATAAGCCGACCATGCGGGACCTTATCAAACGCCTTACTAAAATCCATGTGTATGACATCAACTGCCCTACCTTCATCAACACACTTAGTTACCTCCTCAAAAAATTCTATCAAATTTGTGAGGCACGACTTGCCCTTCACGAATCCGTGCTGACTATCCCGGATTAATCCGCATCTTTCTAAATGGTCGTAAATCCCATCCCTAAGGACCTTTTCCATCAATTTACCAACCACCGAAGTAAGACTAACCGGTCTATAATTACCAGGGTCATTTCTATTCCCTTTCTTAAACAGAGGAACAACATTTGCCACTCTCCAGTCCTCTGGCACCACCCCCGTGGACAGTGAGGACCCAAAGATCAAAGCCAAAGGCTCTGCAATCTCATCCCTTGCCTCCCAAAGAATCCTAGGATATATTTCATCAGGCCCAGGGGACTTATCGACCTTCAGTTTATTGAAAACTGCCAGGACATCCTCCCTCCAAACATCTATTTCCTCCAGCCTATTAGCCTGTAACACCTTCTCTTCCTCAAAAACATGGCCCCTCTCCTTGGTGAACACTGAAGAAAAGTATTCATTCATCACCTCGCCTATCTCTACTGACTCCATACACAAGTTCCCACTACTGTCCTTGACCGGCCCTAACCTCACCCTGGTCATTCTTTTATTCCTCACATAAGAGTAAAAAGCCTTGGGGTTTTCCTTGATCCAACCCGCCAAGGACTTCTCATGTCCCCTCCTAGCTCTCCTCAGCCCATAATATAAATGACAAATAACAGTGGACCCAGCACTGATCCCTGAGGCACACCGCTGGACACTGTCCTCCAGTTTGAAAAACAACTCTCTACAACCACCCTCTGGCTTCTGTCAAGAATCCAATTTTGCATCCATTTAGATACCTCACCCTGGATCCCGTGAGATTTAACCTCATGCAACAACCTACCATGCAGTAGGTTGTTGCATAAGGCCACACTTGGAATACTGTGTACAGTTCCGGTCACCCATTATAGAAAGGATATTATTAAACTAGAAAGAGTGCAGAAAAGATTTACTAGGATGCTACCGGGATTTGATGGTTTGAGTTATAAGGAGAGGCTGGATAGACTGGGACTTTTTTCTCTGGAGTGTAGGAGGCTGAGGGGTGATCTTATAGAGGTCTATAAAATAATGAGGGGCACAGATCATCTAGATCATCAATATCTTTTCCTAAAGATAGGGGAGTCTAAAACTAAAGGGTGTAGGTTTAAGGTGAGAGGGGAGAGATACAAAAGGGTTCAGAGGGGCAATTTTTTCACACAGAGGGTGGTGAGTGTCTGGAACGAGCTGCCAGAGGCAGTAGTAGAGGCGGGTACAATTTTGTCTTTTAAAAACGTTTAGACAGTGACATGGGTACGATGGGTATAGAGGGATATGGGCCAAATGCGGGCAATTGGGACTCGCTTAGGGCTTTAAAAAAAAAAGGGCGGCAGGGTCCAGTTGGACCGAAGGGCCTGTTTCCATGCTGTAAACTTCTATGACTCTGTGACTCAGAATCAGCATGGCTTCATGAAAGGGAAATTGTATCTGACAAATGGTGTATATCAAGGAATTCTCAGCCTGAGTGGATAGAGGGGAACCAGTAGATGTCTTGTATTTGGACTTCTAGAAGGCATTCGATAAGGCACCTCACAAAAAGTTAAGTCGTAACAGCCATACAGAGGTAGTATATTGGCATGGATAGAGGATTGGCTAAAGGACAGGGAACAGTGAGCGGGGTTAAGGGGTTCATTCTCAGGTTGGGGACCTGTAACCAGTGGGGTTCCACACAGGGATCAGTGCTGGGACAGCAACTCTTTACAATATATATTACTGACTTGGAGAAAAGAAGCGAATGTTCTGTAGCCACATTTACAGACAACACAAAAATAGGTGGAAAGGCAAGTTGCGAGAGGGATACAAGCACTTTACAGAGAGTTCACAGAATCTCACAGTGAAGAAGAAACTGTTTCAATAAAGAATAAAAAACAGAACAACCCAGCAACAGTCCCTTCGGCCCATCAAGTCTGTGTCGACACATGATGTCTTTCTAAAACAGAGATCTTTAGCACCTACATGGTCCACTATTTCTATTGTTGCTATTGTATCTGCTCCTATCACCTCCTCCGGCACCTCCTCCAGGCTCTTACCACCCTCTGTGTAAAAACTTTCCTCTCACATCTCCTTTAAACTTTCTTCTTAAACCCATGCCCCCGAATAATCAACATTCCCACCCTGGGAAAAAGACTCTTGACTATCCACTCTATCCAGGCCAGTCATCATTTTAGAAACTTTTATCAGGTCACCCCCTCAGCCTCCGACATTCAAATCATAGAAACCCTACAGTGCAGAAGGAGGCCATTCGACCCATTGAGTCTGCACCGACCATAATCCCACCCAGGCCTTATCCCCGTAACCCCACATAATTACCCTGCTAATCCCCCTGAAACTAGGGTCAATTTAGCATGGCCAATCAACCTAACCCGCATGTCTTTGGGCTGTGGGAGGAAACCGGAGCACCCGGAGGATACCTACACAGACACGGGGAGAACGTGCAAACTCCACACAGACAGTGACCCAAGCCAGGAATCGAACCCAGGTCCCTGAGTCAGCAGTGCTAACCTAGTTTCTCCAACCTCTCCTCATAACTAATGCTCTCCATGCCAGGCAACATCCTGGTAAATCTTTTCTGTACCCTCTCCAAAGCCTCCACATCCTTCTGGTCGTGTGGCGACCAGAATTCAATACTATATTCCAAATCCCCATCGAGTCGGCACTGACACATTCGAGACACCTGAGCTCCCACCTAATCCCATCTGCCAGCACTTGGACCATAACCCTGCCAATAATTGTATAATTCCCACATGCATTGAACCTTCCATTTGCTTTCTTTACTGCCTGCTGTACCTACACACTTACTTTCAGCGACTGATGCACGAGGACTCCAAGGTCTCGCTGAGTATCCACCTCTCTCAATTTACAGTCATTCAAATAATAATCTGTCTTCCTATTATTGCTACCAAAGTGGATAACCTCACATTTATCCACATTATGCTGCATCTGCCATGCAGATACCCACACACTCAGCCTGTCCAAATCACGCTGAAGCATAGAACCATAGAAAATTACAGCTCAGAAACAGGCCTTTTGGCCCTTCTTGTCTGTGCCGAACCATTTTTTGCCTAGTCCCACTGACCTGCACTTGGACCATATCCCTCCACACCCCTCTCATCCATGAACCCGTCCAAGTTATTCTTAAATGTTAAAAGTGGCCGCATTTACCACTTTATCCGGCAGCTCATTCCACACTCCCACCACTCTCTGCGTGAAGAAGCCCCCCCTAATATTCCCTTTAAACTTTTCTCCTTTCACCCTTAACCCATGCCCTCTGGTTTTTTTCTCCCCGAGCCTCAGCGGAAAAAGCCTGCTTGCATTCACTCTATCTATACCCATCAAAATCTTATGCAACTCTATCAAATCTCCCCTCAATCTTCTACGTTCCAGGGAATAAAGTCCCAACCTATTCAATCTCTCTCTGTAACTCAGCTTCTCAAGTCCCGGCAACATCCTTGCGAACCTTCTCTGCACTCTTTCAACCTTATTTACACCTTCCTGTAAGTAGGTGACCAAAACTGTACACAATACTCCAAATTCGGCCTCACCAATGCCTTATATAACCTTACCATAACACTCCAACTTTTATATTCGATACTCCGATTTATAAAGGCCAATGTACCAAAGGCACTCTTTACAACCCTATCCACCTGTGACGTCACTTTTAGGGAATTCTGTACCTGTATTCCCAGATCCCTCTGTTCAACAGCACTCAGTCCTACCATTTACCCTGTACGTTCTACTTTGGTTTGTCCTTCCAATGTGCAATATCTCACACTTGTCTGCGTTAAATTCCATTTGCCATTTTTCAGCCCATTTTTCTAGTTGGTCCAAATCCCACTGCAAGCTTTGAAAACCTTCCTCACTGTCCACTACACCTCCAATCTTTGTATCATCAGCAAACTTGCTGATCCAATTGACCACATTATCATCCAGATCATTGATATAGATGACAAACAACAATGGACCCAACACCGATCCCTGCGGCACACCACTAGTCACAGGCCTCCACTCAGAGAAGCAATCCTCCACAACCACTCTCTGTCTTCTTCCATTGAGCCAGTGTCTAATCCAATTTACTACCTCACCATGTATACCTAGCGACTGAACCTTCCTAACTAACCTCGCATGAGGGACCTTGTCAAAGGCCTTGCTGAAATCCAGGTAGACAACATCCACCGCCTTCCCTTCATCCACTTTCCTGGTAACCTCCTCGAAAAACTCTAATAGATTGGTCAAACATGATCTACCACGCACAAAGCCATGTTGACTCTCCCTAATAAGTCCCTGTCTATCCAAATATTTGTAGATCCTATCCCTTATCACACCTTCCAATAACTTGCCCACCACCGACGTCAAACTTACTGGCCGATAATTTCCCGGATTTCTTTTGGAACCTTTTTTAAACAATGGAACAACATGAGCCACCCTCCAATCATCCGGCACCTCCCCCGTGAATACTGACATTTTAAATATGTCTGCCAGGGCCCCTGCAAGTTCAACACTAGCTTCCCTCAAGGTCCGTGGGAATACCCTGTCCGGTCCTGGGGATTTATCCACTCTGATTTGCCTCAAGACAGCGAGCACCTCCTCCCCTTTAATCTGTAACGGTTCCATGACCTCCCTACCAGTTTGCCCTATTTCCATAGACTCCATGCCCGTTTCCTCAGTAAATATGGATGCAAAAAAACCATTTAGTATCTCCCCCATCTCTTTTGGTTCCATACACAGTCTACCACTCTGGTCTTCAAGGGGACCAATTTTATCCCTCACTATCCTTTTGCTCCTAACATACCTATAGAAGCTCTTTGGATTTTCCTTCACTCTGTCTGCCAAAGCAACCTCATGTCTTCTTTTAGCCCTCCTGATTTCCCTCTTAAGTAGCTTCTTGCACTTTTTATACTCCTCGAGCATCTGATCTGTTCCTTGCGGCCTGTACATTTCATACAACTCTCTCTTCCTCTTAATCAGTGTTACAATCTCCCTCGAGAACCAAGGTTCCTTATTCCTATTTACTTTGCCTTTAATCCTGACAGGAACATACAAACTCTGCACTCTCAAAATTTCTCCTTTGAAGGCCTCCCACTTTCCATTTACATCCTTACCAGAGAACAGCCTGTGCCAATCCACACTTCCCAGATCCCTTCTCATTTCATCAAATTTGGCCTTTTTCCAGTTCAGAACTTCAACCCGAGGACCAGATCTATCCTTATCCACGATCAGGTTGAAACTAATGGCATTATGATCACTGGATCCAAAGTGTTCCCTCACTTTTTCCGGCTGGAGGTCTGTGACCAGTGGTGTTCATGATGTGGAGATGCCGGCGTTGGACTGGGGTAAACACAGTAAGAAGTTTAACAACACCAGGTTAAAGTGGTGTTCCGCAGGGCTCTGTACTGGGACCTCTGCTATTTGTGATATATATAAATGATTTGGAAGAAGGTGTAACTGGTGTAATCAGCAAGTTTGCGGATGACACAAAGATGGCTGGAATTGCGGATAGCGAAGAGCATTGTCGGGCAATACAGCAGGATATAGATAGGCTGGAAAATTGGGCGGAGAGGTGGCAGATGGAATTTAATCCGGATAAATGCGAAGTGATGCATTTTGGAAGAAATAATGTAGGGAGGAGTTATACAATAAATGGCAGAGTCATCAGGAGTATAGAAACACAGAGGGACCTAGGTGTGCAAGTCCACAAATCCTTGAAGGTGGCAACACAGGTGGAGAAGGTGGTGAAGAAGGCATATGGTATGCTTGCCTTTATAGGACGGGGTATAGAGTATAAAAGCTGGAGTCTGATGATGCAGCTGTATAGAACGCTGGTTAGGCCGCATTTGGAGTACTGCGTCCAGTTCTGGTCGCCGCACTACCAGAAGGACGTGGAGGCATTGGAGAGAGTGCAGAGAAGGTTTACCAGGATGTTGCCTGGTATGGAGGGTCTTAGCTATGAGGAGAGATTGGGTAGACTGGGGTTGTTCTCCTTGGAAAGACGGAGAATGAGGGGAGATCTAATAGAGGTATACAAGATTATGAAGGGTATAGATAGGGTGAACAGTGGGAAGCTTTTTCCCAGGTCGGAGGTGACGATCACGAGGGGTCACGGGCTCAAGCTGAGAGGGGCGAAGTATAACTCAGACATCAGAGGGACGTTTTTTACACAGAGGGTGGTGGGGGCCTGGAATGCGCTGCCAAGTAGGGTGGTGGAGGCAGGCACGCTGACATCGTTTAAGACTTACCTGGATAGTCACATGAGCAGCCTGGGAATGGAGGGATACAAACGATTGGTCTATTTGGACCAAGGAGCGGCACAGGCTTGGAGGGCCGAAGGGCCTGTTTCCTGTGCTGTACTGTTCTTTGTTCTCACACTCACATCCATCACCTGCCCTAACTCATTTCCCAATAGGAGATCCAATATCGCATCCTCTCTAGTTGGCACCTCTATATACTGATGTAGAAAATTCTCCTGAACACATTTTACAAACTCTACCCCGTCTAAACCTTTAACAGTATGCGAGTCCCAATCTATATGTGGAAAATTAAAATCCCCTACTATCACAACTTTGTGATTCTCGAGGAGTTTGACAGGGTAAATGCTGAGAGGATGTTTCCCCTCCTGGGAGAGTCTCGAACCAGAGGCACAGTCTCAGAATAAAGGGGCAGCAATTTAAGACTGAGAGGAGGAGGAGTTTCTTCTCTGAGTGTTGAGAGTCTTTGGAACTCCCTGATAAGCTCAACGCATTCTACACCCATTTTGAGCAAGAGGTCGGCGAGAGCATGCCCTCCACCCTGGATGAAGCTGTATCTGGGGTCACCATTGCAGATGTCAGAGCAGCTTTCTTGAAGGTCAACCCACGGAAAGCGAGTGGCCCGGATGGGATACCCGGACGAGCACTCAGATCCTGTCCGGATCAGCTGGCGGGGGTATTCGCAGACATATTCAACCTCTCTTTACAACAATCTCAGGTCCCTATCTGCTTCAAGAACATGACCAACATCCCGGTACCTATGAAAAACCAAGTGTGCTTTAATGACTATCGGCCGGTGGCTCTGACATCCATCATTATGAAGTGCTTCGAAAGGTTAGTCATGGCACGAATCAATTCCAGTCTCCCGGACTACCTGGATCCACTACAGTTTGCCTCCAGGTGTGGCCTCACCAGCACCTTATACAGCTGCAACATAACCTCGCTGTTTTTAAACTCCATCCCTCTCGCAATGAAGGACAAAATTCCATTTGCCTTCTTAATTACCTGCTGCACCTGCAAACCAACTCCTTGAGATTCCTGCACAAGGACACCCAGGTCCCTCTGCACAGCAGCATGCTGCAATTTGTTACCATGTAAATAATAGTCCATTTTGCTGTTATTCCTATCAAAATGGATGACCTCACATTTACCAACATTGTTCTCCATCTGCCAGACCCTCGCCCATTAACTTAGATTATCTATATCCCTTTGCAGACTTTCAGCATCCTCTGCACACTTTGCTCTTCCAACCATCTTAGTGTCATCTGCGAATTTTGACACACTACACTTGGTCCCCAACTCCAAATCATCTATGTAAATCGTAAACAATTGCGGTCCCAACACTGATCGCTGAGGCACACCACTAGTCACTGATCGCCAATCAGAAAAACACCCATTTACCCCCACTCTTTGCTTTCTGTCAGTTAACCAATCCTCTGTCTATGCTAATACATTACCCATAACACTGTGCACCTTTATCTTATGTAGCAGTCTTTGGTGCGGCACCTTGTCAAATGCCTTCTGGAAATCCAGATACACCACATCCACAGGTTCCCCATTGTCCACTGCACATGTAATGTTCTCAAAGAATTCCACCAAATTAGTCAAACATGACCTTCCCTTCATGAACCCATGCTGCGTCTTTCCAATGGGACAATTTATATCCAGATGTCTCGCTATTTCTTCCTTGATGATAGATACAAGCATTTTCCCTATTACAGAAGTTAAGCTAACCGGCCTATAGTTACCTGCCTTTTGTCTCCCTCCGTTTTTAAACAGTGGCGTAACATTTGCTGTTTTCCAATCTGCGGAACCACCCCAGAGTCCAGCGAATTTTGGTAAATTACCACGAGTGCATTTGCTATTTCTCCCGCCATCTCTTTTAGTACCCTGGGATGCATTCCATCAGGACCAGGAGACTTGTCTACCTTTAGCCCCATTAACTTGCCCAACACTACCTCTTTCATGAGGTAGTATTGGGCATTAGGGCGGCACGGTAGCACAGTGGTTAGCACTGCTGCTTCACAGCTCCAGGGACCTGGGTTCGATTCCCGGCTTGGGTCACTGTCTGTGTGGAGTTTGTACATTCTCCTCGTGTCTGCGTGGGTTTCCTCCCACAGTCCAAAGATGTGCGGGTTAGGTTGATTGGCCATGCTAAAATTGCCCCTTACTGTCCTGAGATGCGTAGGTTAGAGGGATTGGCTCGTAAATATGTAGGGATATGGGGGTAGGGCCTGGGTGGGATTGTGGTCGGTACAGACCCGATGGGCCGAATGGCCTCCTTCTGCACTGTAGGGTTTCTATGGTTTCTATGATAATTACAGATTCTAGGTCCTCACCTGTCATCAATTTTTGGTCCCCCGTCGGGGGCACTCGCCCCAGTCGGGATTATTTGCTATGTTCTAGAACATAGAACATAGAACATAAAACATAGAACATAGAACGACCAGTGGAACCAATCTAAAGCCCCTCTCATCTACACTATTCCAATTTCATCCATATGTTTATCCAATAACCACTTGAACGCTCTCAACGTTGACGAGTCCACCACTGCTGCAGGCAGGGCATTCCACGCCCTTACTACTCTCTGAGTAAAGAACCTACCTCTAACATCTTGAGAAAGTGAGAGGGCATGGGATCCAAGGGGCTGTTGCCTTGTGGATCCAGAACTGGTTGCCTGCAGAAGGCAGAGAGTGGCTGTGGAGGGGTCTTTCTCTGTATGGAGGTCAGTGACCAGTGGAGTGCCCCAGGGATCTGTTCTGGAACCCTTGCTGTTTGTCATTTTCATAAATGACCTGGATGAGGAAGTGGAGGGATGGGTTGGTAAGTTTGCTGACGACACCAAGGTAGGTGGTGTTGTGGATAGTTTGGAGGGATGTCAGAAGTTGCAGCGAGACATAGATAGAATGCAAGACTGGGCGGAGAAGTGGCAGATGGACTTCAACCCGGATAAGTGTGTAGTGATCCATTTTGGCAGATCCAATGGGATGAAGCAGCAGTATAATATGAAGGGTACCATTCTTAGCAGTGTAGAGGATCAGAAGGACCTTGGGGTCCGGGTCCATAGGACTCTTAAATCGGCCTCGCAGGTGGAGGATGCGGTCAAGAAGGCGTACGGCGTACTAGCCTTCATTAATCGAGGGATTGAGTTTAGGAGTCGGGAGATAATGCTGCAGCTTTATAGGACCCTGGTTAGACCCCACTTGGAGTACTGCGCGCAGTTCTGGTCACCTCATTACAGGAAAGATGTTGAAGCCATTGAAAGGGTGCAGAGGAGATTTACAAGGATGTTGCCTGGATTGGGGGGCATGCCTTATGAGGATAGGTTGAGGGAGCTTGGTCTCTTCTCCCTGGAGAGACGAAGGATGAGAGGTGACCTGATAGAGGTTTACAAGATGTTGAGAGGTCTGGATAGGGTAGACTCTCAGAGGCTATTTCCAAGGGCTGAAATGGTTGCTACGAGAGGACACAGGTTTAAGGTGCTGGGGGGTAGGTACAGAGGAGATGTCAGGGGTAAGTTTTTCACTCAGAGGGTGGTGGGTGAGTGGAATCGGCTGACGTCGGTGGTGGTGGAGGCAAACTCGTTGGGGTCTTTTAAGAGACTTCTGGATGAGTACATGGGATTTAATGGGATTGAGGGCTATAGATAGGCCTAGAGGTGGGGATGTGATCGGCGCAACTTGTGGGCCGAAGGGCCTGTTTGTGCTGTGGCTTTCTATGAGTAGGCCATCTGGCCCCTCGAGCCTGCTCCACCATTCAATAAGATCATGGCTGACCTTTACCTGGACTCAGCTCCACTTACCCGCCCGCTCACCATAACCCTTAATTCCTTTACTGTTCAAAAATGTATCTATCCTTGCCTTAAAAACATTCAATGAGGTAGCCTCAACTGCTTCACTGGGCAGGGAATTCCACAGATTCACAACCCTTTGTGTGAAGAAGTTCCTCCTCAACTCAGTCCTAAATCTGCTTCCCCTTATTTTGAGGCCATGCCCCCTAGTTCTAGTTTCACCTGCCAGTGGGAACAACTCCCCTGCTTCTATCTTATCTATTCCCTTCATAATCTTATATGTTTCTATAAGATCTCCTCTCATTCTTCTGAATTCCAATGAGTATAGCCCCAGTCTACTCAGTCTCTCCTCATAAGCCAACCCTCTCAACTCCGGAATCAACCGAGTGAATCTCCTCTGCACCCCCTCCAGTGCCAGTATATCCTTTCTCAAGTAAGGAGACCAAAACTCTACACAGTACTCCAGGTGTAGCCTCACCAGCACCTTATACAGCTGCAACATAACCTCACTGTTTTTAAACTCCATCCCTCTCGCAATGAAGGACAAAATTCCATTTGCCTTCTTAATTACCTGCTGTATCTGCAAACCAGAGATTCCTGCACAAGGACACCCAGGTCCCTCTGCACAGCAGCATGCTGCAATTTGTTACCATGTAAATAATAGTCCATTTTGCTGTTATTTCTACCAAAATGGATGACCTCACATTTACCAACATTGTACTCCATCTGCCAGACCCTCGCCCATTAACTTAGATTATCTATATCCCTTTGCAGACTTTCAGCATCCTCTGCACACTTTGCTCTTCCAACCATCTTAGTGTCATCTGCGAATTTTGACACACTACACTTGGTCCCCAACTCCAAATCATCTATGTAAATCGTAAACAATTGCGGTCCCAACACTGATCCCTGAGGCACACCACTAGTCACTGATCGCCAACCAGAAAAATGCCCATTTACCCCCACTCTTTGCTTTCTGTCAGTTAACCAATCCTCTGTCTATGCTAATACATTACCCATAACACCATGCACCTTTATCTTATGGAGCAGTCTTTGGTGTGGCACCTTGTCAAATGCCTTCTGGAAATCCAGATACACCACATCCACAGGTTCCCCATTGTCCACTGCACATGTAATGTTCTCAAAGAATTCCACCAAATTAGTCAAACATGACCTTCCCTTCATGAACCCATGCTGCGTCTTTCCAATGGGACAATTTATATCCAGATGTCTCGCTATTTCTTCCTTGATGATAGATACAAGCATTTTCCCTACTACAGAAGTTAAGCTAACCGGCCTATAGTTACCTGCCTTTTGTCTCCCTCCTTTTTTAAACAGTGGCGTCACATTTGCTGTTTTCCAATCTGCGGAACCACCCCAGAGTCCAGCGAATTTTGGTAAATTACCACGAGTGCATTTGCTATTTCTCCCGCCATCTCTTTTAGTACCCTGGGATGCATTCCATCAGGACCAGGAGACTTGTCTACCTTTAGCCCCATTAACTTGCCCAACACTACCTCTTTCATGAGGTAGTATTGGGCATTAGGGCGGCACGGTAGCACAGTGGTTAGCACTGCTGCTTCACAGCTCCAGGGACCTGGGTTCGATTCCCGGCTTGGGTCACTGTCTGTGTGGAGTTTGTACATTCTCCTCGTGTCTGCGTGGGTTTCCTCCGGGTGCTCCGGTTTCCACCCACAGTCCAAAGATGTGCGGGTTAGGTTGATTGGCCATGCTAAAATTGCCCCTTACTGTCCTGAGATGCGTAGGTTAGAGGGATTGGCTCGTAAATATGTAGGGATATGGGGGTAGGGCCTGGGTGGGATTGTGGTCGGTACAGACCCGATGGGCCGAATGGCCTCCTTCTGCACTGTAGGGTTTCTATGGTTTCTATGATAATTACAGATTCTAGGTCCTCACCTGTCATCAATTTTTGGTCCCCCGTCGGGGGCACTCGCCCCAGTCGGGATTATTTGCTATGTTCTAGAACATAGAACATAGAACATAAAACATAGAACATAGAACGACCAGTGGAACCAATCTAAAGCCCCTCTCATCTACACTATTCCAATATCATCCATATGTTTATCCAATAACCACTTGAACGCTCTCAACGTTGACGAGTCCACCACTGCTGCAGGCAGGGCATTCCACGCCCTTACTACTCTCTGAGTAAAGAACCTACCTCTAACATCTTGAGAAAGTGAGAGGGCATGGGATCCAAGGGGCTGTTGCCTTGTGGATCCAGAACTGGTTGCCTGCAGAAGGCAGAGTGTGGCTGTGGAGGGGTCTTTCTCTGTATGGAGGTCAGTGACCAGTGGAGTGCCCCAGGGATCTGTTCTGGGACCCTTGCTGTTTGTCATTTTCATAAATGACCTGGATGAGGAAGTGGAGGGATGGGTTGGTAAGTTTGCTGACGACACCAAGGTAGGTGGTGTTGTGGATAGTTTGGAGGGATGTCAGAAGTTGCAGCGAGACATAGATAGAATGCAAGACTGGGCGGAGAAGTGGCAGATGGACTTCAACCCGGATAAGTGTGTAGTGATCCATTTTGGCAGATCCAATGGGATGAAGCAGCAGTATAATATGAAGGGTACCATTCTTAGCAGTGTAGAGGATCAGAAGGACTTTGGGGTCCGGGTCCATAGGACTCTTAAATCGGCCTCGCAGGTGGAGGATGCGGTCAAGAAGGCGTACGGCGTACTAGCCTTCATTAATCGAGGGATTGAGTTTAGGAGTCGGGAGATAATGCTGCAGCTTTATAGGACCCTGGTTAGACCCCACTTGGAGTACTGCGCGCAGTTCTGGTCACCTCATTACAGGAAAGATGTTGAAGCCATTGAAAGGGTGCAGAGGAGATTTACAAGGATGTTGCCTGGATTGGGGGGCATGCCTTATGAGGATAGGTTGAGGGAGCTTGGTCTCTTCTCCCTGGAGAGACGAAGGATGAGAGGTGACCTGATAGAGGTTTACAAGATGTTGAGAGGTCTGGATAGGGTAGACTCTCAGAGGCTATTTCCAAGGGCTGAAATGGTTGCTACGAGAGGACACAGGTTTAAGGTGCTGGGGGGTAGGTACAGAGGAGATGTCAGGGGTAAGTTTTTCACTCAGAGGGTGGTGGGTGAGTGGAATCGGCTGACGTCGGTGGTGGTGGAGGCAAACTCGTTGGGGTCTTTTAAGAGACTTCTGGATGAGTACATGGGATTTAATGGGATTGAGGGCTATAGATAGGCCTAGAGGTGGGGATGTGATCGGCGCAACTTGTGGGCCGAAGGGCCTGTTTGTGCTGTGGCTTTCTATGTTCTATGGTCTATCTGTCCTATATCTCTCACCCCCCAATTTAAAGCTATGTCCCCTGTGCTAGCCAACACCATCCGAGGAAAAAGGCTCTCACTATCCACCCTATCTAATCCTCTGATCATCTTGTATGCCTCTATTAAGTCACCTCTTAACCTTCTTCTCTCCAACGAAAACAACCTCAAGCCCCTCAGCCTTTCCTCATACGATTTTCCCACCATACCAGGCAACATCCTGGTAAATCTCCTCTGCACCCTTTCCAACACTTCCACATCTTTCCTATAATACGGCAACCAGAACTGTACGCAATACTCCAAATGTGGCCGCACCAGAGTTTTGTACAGTTGCAGCATGACCTCCTGGCTCCGAAACTCAATCCCTCTACCAATAAAAGCTAACACACTGTACGCCTTCTGAACAACCCTATCAACCTGGGTGCCAACTTTCAGGGATCTATGCACATGGACACCCAGATCCCTCTGTTCATCCACACTACCAAGTATCTTACCATTAGCCCAGTACTCAGTATTCCTGTTACTCCTTCCAAAGTGAATCACCTCACACTTTTCCGCGTTAAACTCCATTTGCCACCTCTCAGCCCAGCTCTGCAGCTTATCTATGTCCTTCTGTAACCTGCCACTTCCCTCCGCACTGTCTACAACTCCACCGACTTAGGGTCATCCGCAAATTTACTAATCCATCCTTCCACGCCCTCATCCAGGTCATTAATAAAAATGACAAACAGCAGTGGCCCCAAAACAGATCCTTGCGGTACACCACTCGTAACTGAACTCCAGGATGAATATTTCCCATCAACCACCACCCTCTGTTTTCTTCCAGCCAATTCCTGATCCAAACCACTAAATCACCCTCAATCCCATGAGTCCGTATTTTCTGTAAAAGCTTACCATGGGGAACCTTATCAAACGCTTTGCTGAAATCCATATACACCACATCAACCGCTTTACCCTAATCCACCCCTTTGGTCACCTTCTCAAAGAACTCAATAAGGTTTGTGAGGCACGACCTACCCTTCACAAAACCGTGCTGACTATCCCTCATCAAATTATTCCTTTCCAGGTGATTATAAATCCTATCTCTTATAATCCTTTCCAATACTTTGCCCACAACAGAAGTAAGGCTCACCGGACTATAATTACCAGGGTTGTCCCTACTCCCCTTCTTGAACAAGGGGACAACATTTGCTATCCTCCAGTCTTCTGGCACTGTTCCTGTAGACAATGACGACACAAAGATCAAAGCCAAAGGCTCTGCAATCTCCTCTCTAGCCTCCCAGAGAATCCTAGGATAAATCCCATCCGGCCCAGGGGACTTATCTATTTTTACCCTTTCCAGAATTGTTAACACCTCCTCCTATGAACATCAATCCCATCCAGTCCAATAGCCTGCATCTCAGTACTCCCCTCGACAACACTGTCCTTCTCCAGTGAGAATACCGATGAAAAATATTCATTTAGTGCCTCTCCTATCTCTTCAGACTCCACGCACAACTTCCCACTCCTGTCCTTGACTGGCCCTAATCTTACCCCAGTCATTCTTTTACTCCTGGCATACCTATAGAAAGCTTTAGGGTTTTCCTTGATCCTACCTGCCAAAGACTTCTCATGTCCCCTCCTGGCTCTTCTTAACTCTTTCTTTAGGTCCTTCCTGGCTAACTTGTAACTCTCAAGTGCCCGAACTGAGCCTTCACGTCTCATCTTAACATAAGTCTCCTTCTTCCTCTTCACAAGAGATTCAACCTCCTTCGTAAACCCCGGTTCCCTCACACGTCTGCTTCCTCCCTGCCTGACAGGTACATATTTATCAAGGACGCGTAGTAGCTGTTCCTTGAACAAGTTCCACATTACAATTGTGCCCATCCCCTGCAGTTTCCTTCCCCAACCTACGCCAGCTAAATCTCGCCTGTTCGCATCATAATTTCCTTTCCCCCAGCTATAACTCTTGCCCTTTGGTATATACCTATCCCTTTCCATTGCTAAAGTAAACGTAATCGAATTGTGGTCACTGTCACCAAAGTGCTCACCTACCTCCAAATCTAACACCTGGTCTGGGTCATTACCCAGTACCAAATCTTCTGGGGTATTTGCCATGGTCTGGGGTATTTGCTCTGGTCGGGGTGGTATCTGCCCCAGTTGAGAGTATTTGCTGCAGTCAGGCATTTTTGCCCCGGTAGTGGGTATTTACCCCAGTAGGGGGCATTCCCCCCAGTCGGAGGCACTCGCCCTGCTCGGGGGCACTCGCCCCGCTCGGGGGTATTTGCTGAGGTCAGAGGTATTCACTCCAGTTGGGGGTATTTGCTGCGGTCAGGAGTAATTGCCCTGGTAGGGGGGATTCGCCCCTGTCCATAGTGGACAGTGAAGAAAGGTATCTCCGATTGCAATGGGATCTTGATCAATTGGGTCAGTGGGCTGATGAATGGCAGATGGAGTTTAATTTAGATAATTCACTTTGGTAGGAATAACAGATGTGTTGAGTATAGGGCTAACGGGAGGACTTTGAATAGTGTGGAGGAGCAGAGGGATCTAGGTGTATGTGTGCATAGATCCCTGAAAGTTGGGAATCAAGTAGATAAGGTTGTTAAGAAGGCATATGGTGTCTTGGCGTTTATTGGTAGGGGGATTGAATTTAGGAGTCGTAGCGTTATGTTGCAACTGTACACAACTCTGGTGCGGCCGCACTTGGAGTACTGTGTGCAGTTCTGGTCCCCACATTACAGGAAGGATGTGGAGGCTTTGGAGAGGGTGCAGAGGAGGTTTACCAGGATGTTGCCTGGTATGGAGGGGAGATCCTATGAGGAGAGGCTGAGGGATTTGGGATTGTTTTCGCTGGAAAGGCGGCGGCTAAGAGGGGATCTTATTGAAACATATAAGATGATTAGAGGTTTAGATAGGGTGGATAGTGATAGCCTTTTTCCTCTGATGGAGAAATCCAGCACGAGGGGGCATGGCTTTAAATTGAGGGGGGGTAGTTATAGAACCGATGTCAGGGGTAGGTTCTTTACCCAGAGGGTGGTGAGGGATTGGAATGCCCTGCCAGCATCAGTTGTAAATGCGCCTAGTTTGGGGGCGTTTAAGAGATCCGTAGATAGGTTCATGGACGGAAAGAAATTGGTTTAGGTTGGAGGGTCACAGTTTTTTTTTAACTGGTCGGTGCAACATCGTGGGCCGAAGGGCCTGTTCTGCGCTGTAATGTTCTATGTTCTATGTTCTATGTTAAGTGCGAGGTGATGCATTTTGGTAGATTGAACCAGGGCAGGACTTACTCAGTTAATGGTAGGGCGTTGGGGAGAGTTACAGAACAAAGAGATCTAGGGGTGCATGTTCATAGCTCCTTGAAAATGGAGTCACAGGTGGACAGAGTGGTGAAGAAGGCATTCGGCATGCTTGGTTTCATCGGCCAGAACATTGAATACAGGAGTTGGAATGTCTTGTTGAAGTTGTACAAGACATTGGTAAGGCCACACTTGGAATACTTTGTACAATTCTGGTCACCCTATTATAGAAAGGATATTATTAAGCTAGAAAGAGTGCAGAACAGATTTACTCGGATGCTACCGGGACTTGATGGTTTGAGTTATAAGGAGTGACTGAATAGACTGGGACTTTTTTCTCTGGAGCGTAGGAGGTTGAGGGGTGATCTTATAGAGGTCTATAAAATAATGAGGGGCACAGATCAGCTAGATAGTCAATATCTTTTCCCAAAGGTAGAGGAGTCTAAAACTAGAGGGCAGAGGTTTAAGGTGAGAGGGGAGAGATACAAAAGTGTCCAGAGGGGCAATTCTTCCACACATGGTGGTGTGTCTGGAACAAGCTACCAGAGGTAGAGTCGGGTACAATTTTATCTTTTAAAAAGCATTTAGACAGTTCCATGGGTACGATGGGTATAGAGGGATATGGGCCAAATGCAGGCAATTGGGATTGGCTTAGGGGTTTTTTAAAAAAAGGGCGGCATGGACAAGTTGGGCCGAAGGGCCTGTTTCCCGGGTATTTGCCCCGGTCAGGGGTATTTGCCCTGGTAGGGGGTATTTGCCCCGGTCAGGGGTATTTGCCCTGGTAGGGGGTATTTACCCCAGTCAGGGGTAATTGCCCTGGTAGGGGGTATTTACCCCAGTCAGGGGTAATTGCCCTGGTAGGGGGTATTTACCCCAGTCAGGGGTAATTGCCCTGGTAGGGGGTATTTGCCCCAGTCAGGGGTAATTGCCCTGGTAGGGGGTATTTACCCCAGTCAGGGGTAATTGCCCTGGTAGGGGGTATTTGCCCTGGTCAGGAGTAATTGCCCTGGTAGGGGGTATTTACCCCAGTCAGGGGTATTTGCCCTGGTAGGGGGCATTTGCCCTGGTAGGGGGCATTTGCCCCAGTCAGGGGGCATTTGCCCCAGTCAGGGGGCATTTGCCCCAGTCAGGGGGCATTTGCCCCAGTCAGGGGTATTTGCCCCAGTCAGGGGTAATTGCCCTGGTAGGGGGTATTTGCCCCAGTCAGGGGTATTTGCCCTGGTAGGGGGTATTTGCCCCAGTCAGGGGTAATTGCCCTGGTAGGGGGTATTTGCCCCAGTCAGGGGTAATTGCCCTGGTAGGGGGTATTTGCCCCAATCAGGGGTAATTGCCCTGGTAGGGGGTATTTGCCCCAGTCAGGGGTATTTGCCCCAGTCAGGGGTATTTGCCCCAGTCAGGGGTATTTACTCTCTTGAAAGGGTCATCAAGATGAACAGCACAGAGACAGGCTCTTCAACCCAACTCATCCACCCCAACTCGGTTTCTAAACTGAACTCACCTCATTTGTAGAAACAGAGAAACGAGAAGCAGGAGGAGGCCATTCGGCCCCTCGATTCTGCTCCATCATTCATTTTGATCATGGCTGATCATCAAATTCAATATCCTGACCCCCCTTCCCCCCATATCCCTCGATCCCTTTCACCCCAAGAGCGAAATCTAATTTCTTCCTGAAATCAGACAACGTTTTGGCCTCAACTACTTTCTGTGGGAGTGAATTCCACACATTCACCACCCTCTGGGTGAAGAAATTTCTCCTCACCTCAGTTCTAAAAGGTTTACCCCTTATCCTCAAACTCTGACCCCTAGTTCTCGACTCCCTCACCATCGGGAACATTCTTTCTGAATCTACCCTGTCTAACCCTGTTAGAATTTTATAAGTTTCTATGAGATCCCCTCTCACTCTTCTAAACTCCAGTGAATATAATCCTCACTGACTTAATCTCTCCTCTGTGCTCCCTCTATCGCAAGGACATCCTTCCTCAGATAAGGACACCAAAACTGCACACAATACTCCAGGTGTGGCCTCACCAACGTCCTGTACAATTGCAGCAAAACCTCCCTATCCCGATACTCCAATCCTCTCGCTATGAAGGCCCATGTACCATCTGCCTTCCTCACTGCCTGCTGTACCTGCACGCTTACTCTCAGCGACTGATGCACGAGGACTCCAAGGTCTCGAGGATCCACCTCTCTCAATTTACACCTGGTCAAGTAATAATCTGTTCACAGAAACCCTACAGTGCAGAACGAGGCCATTCGGCCCATCGAGTCTGCACCGACATCAATCCCACCCAGGACCTATCCCCATAACCCCACATATTTACCTGTCTTCCTATTATTGCTCCCAGAGTGGATAACCTCACATTTATCCACATTATGCTGCAGCTGCCATGCAGATACCCACACACTCAGCCTGTCCAAATCACACTGAAGCATCTCTGCATCCTCCTCACAGCTCACCCTCCCACCCAACTTTGTATCATCTGCAAATTTGGAGATATTACATTCAGTTC
>NW_027591032.1:0-127533 GCF_964213995.1 Mustelus asterias | reverse complement strand
GAAAACGTAACTTCCTGTTGACAGCTGCAGCCAATGAGAGGTTTCCAGCTTCGACTGCAGTCCTAAATGAGGAAGTGTAGTGATATGGCAGTGAAAGGAACCTAGCAAAAGGAGTTTGTTCTCCTCAGTGCAGAAGAGGCTATGGAGAAATTTAACAGGCGTGTTCAAATTTATTAAGTGTTTTGATAGAATAAATAAGGAGAAATTGTTTCCAAAGGCAGAGAAGTCATTATAGTCAGAGAGCAATGATTCAAGACAATCAGAGGGAAGATTTTTTTGAAAAAAAACACAGCAAATTGCTACCATCTGGAATGCAATAACTGAAAGGTTGCTGGAGACAGATTCAACTGTAATTTCAAAAGGGAATTGGGAAAATACTGGAAAAGAAAAGATTTGCCGGGCTACAAGGAAGGAGCAGAGGAACCCATTGGATACCTTTTGTAAAAAGAGTAGGTACAGGCATGATAGAACAAGGCCATTCAGCCCATACTGTAAGATTCTACAATAATTGAATTTGGGCAGCAGTCTTGGGGTTAGACCAGTGATCGGGTGGTCTGGCTCTGATTTTACCATCTGTAATGCTAACATAATGGTGTCTCAGCAGAAGTTGCTTCTACAATGAACAGAGCAATAATTCCAGGCTCAACTGAGGAAGTGCTATATTTCACAAAGCCACTGAAGTTGGCAAGTAGGATCTTTATCAAAAAGCACTTTAGGGAAATTTACAGCACCGAAGGAGAGTGTTATTCAGCTCCTTTGTCCATAGCCCTGTAGATTACTGCATCTCAAGTGTAACACCAAACGTTTTGTTAAATATGATGAGAGTTGCTGCCACCACCAGCATTCCAGGCAGAGACTTCCAGACTTTCATAACCCTTGGGGTGAAACAATTACTCCTCAACTTTCCGCTAATCTATCACCAATTATTTTAAACCTACATGTCCCCTGGCTATTAACCTCTCTGCTAATAGAAATAGATCCTTCTTATCCAATTTATCAAGGTCGCTCAATTCTATATCCCTCAATTAAGCCTTCGGTCAACCTCTTCTTTTACAAAGTAAACACCTCAACCATCCACAACCTTTTCTTATGTCTATAATTCTCCATGACTGCATGGTAACATCCTCGTAAATCTCCTCTGTACTCTCCCTAGTACAACTACATCCTCCTTATAAGGCAGTGACCACAACTGTATGCATGCTCAAGCTGCCATCTCACTAGTGTTGTATACAGTTCTAGCGTAAGTTTAAGGGGAATGTTTTAGAGTTCAGTTTTGTTCTACAGGCAGTCGCTGTGTCTGGAAAACAGGCAGCTCAGATGCTGGGAAAGCAGGATATTTACTCATTTTAGCCATGAGGTGTTTATTTAGGAAAGAAATAATGGATTTTTGTTTATAGATGAAAAGGTCCCCTGGATTTTTTGGTTTATAGGAATGGAAGGTGGGTTTAGGTATACAGGACAAAAGATCCCTAATTTGTCAGTAGAACTACTCCTGGAGCAAAGCATCCGATCCTCACATTTATGCCAAAATAGAAAAATTGTTGGCTTCATAATATCCCTTGGTTCAGGTTCCCAACAGAAGGAAATGTGGGAGCCAAAACCAGGTGAACATTCCAAGGAAGACCAAATTTTTCTTTGCACCCTAATCTCAGTATGAGTCCAGAATCTCAGAAAAGCATCCTACAGAAGGCCCCAAGGAGAGTGGTAGAGGATATATAACCTGTGGGATCAGATTAGGGTTCAACATACCCGCTGTGTTGCGTGATTAAGCATCTCTTGCCATGCTGAATCAAACTGCCGTTCCTCATCTTCCAGCAGCCTCTGTTCAGCTAGAGCAATAGTCTCCTTGGCTGCCCGCAACACCTCAGTGGCTCTTTGAAAATCCTGAGTAGCTTTCTGGGCCTCCAGCTGTGCCTTTGGGGAAAGAAAATAAACAGGACAATTAGAAGAAATAAGAATATGCGAAACCAAAAGTCTTTGACAAAGTTTGATTCAGGACAGTTGATGGGATTCAATTTCCATTCCTTCTATCATTGGTGCACTGTGTATACAATTGATAGGACGCACTACAGTAACTCATAAAGGTTACTTCAACTGCACCTCCCAAGCCCATGAATTCTACTACCAAAGAAGTGAAGAAAAGTAAATGTCATCACTTCCAAATTTTAGTCCAAGTCACACATCATCCTGGCTTGGACATGTGTCATTTTCCTTCATTGTCATTGGGTTAAAATCTTGAATTTGCCATCTAACCCTGGGAGCACCATCACCATAAGGATTGCAACAGTTCATGAAGACACACCACCTTCTCAAAGAAACTAGCCAGGAGCAATGAATGTTTACCTTCCCAGCAATACTCATATCCCAAGAACACATATATTCAAAGAATGAAGCAAGAACGTGATGGGCATGAAACAGAGTGTGGGAGTGGGAGTAGAATAAAGAGAGTCACCAAGAACCATGACTAAACAATGGTCCATTGTCATTTTTATGGAAAAGACCACCAAGGTATTGGACAAAGCACTAGCCACATTGTGGGGATTTATTTTTAAATTCCTTTTAAACTTTGTAATGTTTCTCATGAAAACAAGGAAATAGCTACCAATGATCTGACCCAAAGGTCAGGGGCTCAAGTCCAACACCTGAGACTGAAGTACATAATTTAGGCTGCTACTCCAGTGCCCACTCCTTTTGCACTGTCTTTTTGATCGGATATTAAACTGAAGCCCTATCTTCCCTCGAGTGGAATTGGAAGACCACATTTGAGGAAGAGTTAGGCAATTTCCTAACTAACATTTATTCCTCAGCCAACCTGTAAAACTGCTGTTTGTGGGAGCGTGCCGAGTTGTGTCGTTTCCTGCATTCAACAGTGACTGTACTTCAGAAGAACTTAATTGGCTGCACTCTGGAACGTGGTGTGGTTACAAAAGTCAATTATATAAATGTAAGTTTTTCTTTTATCTAGGGCAGTATATTAAAGCACAAATCCTGCCTTGAAAATATTCAAAGATCCTGCTTTCACCGCACTCTGTGGAAGAGAGTTACAAAGACACGTGAACCTCCGAGAGAAAAAAAAATTTCATTTCCATCTTAAAATGCAACTTCCTCGGAGTGACAATCACCAGCAGATTGCCATTTCACAGCCACTTGCCTTTGCTGGAATTCCAAAGTCCCCGTCTACCTGGCCTTCCTGACTCAGGCTTGGTGTGAGACAGGAACAGCGAAGCAGCTCCAGAGCGCGCGGGGGGTGTGGGGGGGTGGGTTAACCCCATACAATGTTCAGTTTGGGTCTTTAAAATTGCTACCCTGAAGTTGGAAGTGCTTTCTTTCCTTCTAACTCTTTCAGAGTAATTATGAGCGTACAAATTGGCAGGACCATCCAAAGTTAGCAATTGAATTTGACTTGTCACTTACTGGAATACAGTAAAAAGTATTGTTTCTTGTACGCATACAGGCAAAACATACCATTGGTAAAGTACATAGGGGAGAAGGAAAGGACAGGCTGCAGAATACAGTGTTACAGGGCAGGTGAAGAGATAGATCAGCTGAATACATGTAGGACCAAACTAATTTGTTTTCTTGGATGGTTTCAAGCCCAGTACAATTCTCCAGGGGGAAGTTAGTACTTCTAAACAATTGCCAAATAAACCCTTACATGGGAAATTCCAAAAGGGATTCCCTAGTGCATCATTGGGTAACTCCCCAAGTGCAATACTGAGGAGCTAGGAAGTAGGGCCCAGGGACACTTTATTTCTTATGCTGTGTCCCTGAGTTCCAGTCTCCCCCACAAGGGGAAACATCCATTAAGCAACCACCCTGTTAATCCACTCAGGATCTTATAGGTTTCAATAAGATCACCTGTCAATCTTCTAAACTCCAATGGATACAGGCCAAATCTGTCCAACCTTTCCTCATAAGGTAACCCCGCCCCCTCCATCCCAGGTATCGGTCAAGTGAACTTTCTCTTATCTACTTCGAATGCATTTATATCCTTTCTTAATAAGGAGACAAAAACAGAACAGTACTCCAGATGTGATCTCACCAATGCCCTGTACAACTGTAGCAAAACATCCCTAGTTTTATAGTTCATTGCCCTTGCGATAAACAACAATAGTCTATTTACCTTCCTAACCTTCCTACCTGGGGAGGCACAATGGCACAGTGGTTAGCATTGCTGCCTCACAGCGCCAGGGACCCTGGTTCAATTACCAGCTTGGGTGACTGTGCGGAATCTGCACATTCTCCCCTTGTTTGCTTGGGTTTCCTTTGG
The DNA here is from genome assembly GCF_964213995.1 of Mustelus asterias. Classification (NCBI taxonomy): domain Eukaryota; kingdom Metazoa; phylum Chordata; class Chondrichthyes; order Carcharhiniformes; family Triakidae; genus Mustelus; species Mustelus asterias. Next base: position 123,263 of record NW_027591032.1, on the reverse strand, counting down.
GTGCTCCGGTTTCTCCCACAGTCCGAAAGACTGGTTAGGTACATTGTCCATGCTAAATTCTCCCTCAGTGTACCCGAACAAACGCCGGAGTGTGGTGACTAGGGAATTTTCACAGTAACGTCTTTGCAGTGTTAATGTAAGCCTACTTGTGACACCAATAAATAAACTTTAATTACTTGCTGTACCTGCATATTAACCTTTTGTGATTCATGTCACAGGACACCCAGATCCTTCTGTATCTCAAGAGCTCTGTAATCTCTCTCCATTTGATATTCTGCTTTTCTATTCTTCCTGCCAAATTGGAAAATTTCACATTTTCGCCCACTCCCTGAATCTATATCCTTTGTAGATTCCTCATGCTCTTTTCACAATTTATTTTCCGACCTTTGTACCATCAGTAAATTTGATTCCTTCAACCGAGTCATTGTTATAAATTGTGAGTAATTGAGGCCCCAACATTGATCCCTGTGGCACTTCACTGGTTATATCTCGCCAACTGAAAAATCATTCATTTACGTTTACTCCGTTTCCTATTAGCTAACCAGTCCTCCATCTGACCTTCGCTCCCATTTTTCCCTTGGCCTAAGCATATTTTGCTTGATCCCAGAGTCCTCCCTCGTGTTCTAAACAAAGTGCCAGTGTTGCAATGACCACACTGAATGGTTAAACAACTTAGTTGCTGCTGAAGCTCTGCTACCTTCTGTCACAGCAGAGGATTGTTTTCTGAATAAAAAGATTAGCAACACTTGCCCGCAAGTGCGCGTGAATTATGAGTGGTCGGAATGAATGGCTGGACTGATAAAAGTCAATTCAGTTCACAACAAACTTCCGGGTCACGTCATATTCCTGTGAATGAATGGGCAAATCGCCTCCATTGTTGGTCAGCTGAGCAAACTCTGTTCACAAGGGAACAGTAAATCCTGCAGAAGAGCCTGAAGCAGCAAGACACATCATTCCTACACAACTGAGTAGCAAATGCAAATTATGAATTAGTTGTTTGAGCCTTTGCCCTGCGATACTTCATATCTCTTCTCATTTCACCACACAGCACTCTCTGCGCTTCAAAAGGTAATATGTTGCATGAAGTGCGCTGATGTGATAATGTGCAATATCAGTACAAAAGCTATTGCAGCACTGAAGGTACAGCACAAGAAATGGGCTCAGCAGGTCGGTGCTGCCATTTAATCTCCACAAGATCAAACCCATTAGGATTGAGGGAAAAAGTGCTCCCACAAACTAAACTTCAAAAACAAAACATACCCAACCCACCCTTAAAAGTAACATAAATAATAGGCGGATGTAAAGAGAAGTCTGGTTAGCTTCTGAGAGAATGACAGTATGAACTACACACGAATGGCACTCCAAGGGTAGGGGACTCCCACGGGTACAAAGACAGACACGTTTTTAATAAATCACCGTTATTTCAGGAGGAATTTCCCCAGTAGATCAAGCAGTCATTGCCTACAGAAACACTCAAAAATTAAGAGAAGGACAGAAGTGGCTTATTCCAAAATAGGCCAGTAACCTAGCAACCACTTCCTGTCTGAAACCTGGGCTCTCAACCCTAAAGCCACCAATGCTCTACATATGGTTCAAATATTCTAGCAATATTAAATTCACTCTGCATAAACGCACATGCATTTAATAAAGGTGCTGGAAATCATGAGGGGGTTTGATGGAGCAGATAGAGAAAATCTCTTTCAGCTCACTGGTACTGCAGGACCTGCACGCACCAGTTTAAAAACACTAAACAATTCTACAGATCAGAAAGGTCAAACGCAACAGATCTACAATATAATGGAACTTGCATTAGGGTTCAAAGAGAAACATCCAACAAGGAGATAAAATTGTTTCCTTTTGGATCATTTACAACTGAATAATTCACCTTCCTTCTCAGTGTGGTGATACTGTGCCTTTAAGAAATGTATTTGAGTCATGTATCTTGTGCAAGATTTTCTGTTCTAACACTGGTGCTGCTCGCACTGTAACCGGCATCCTGTATTGTTACTGCAGCAGCATAATTGCTACAATGTTTGTTTTAATCTAGACTAATGCTGTACTGTTGTTCTTAGAGTTCCTCTGGGGTTTTGCAGAGTAGGGCTTGATTATGATGATGACTGACATGGAACAAATCATGTTTGTTGATTGGGTGGAGCTAGGCTTACACAGGGAACTCAAGCTCAGATGCTGGTTGGAGTTGTTAGACAGCAGTGCCTCATTTTCCTCTCAGTTGGAGACTGAAATCTGTCAGGAAATAAGTCCTTTTCTCTGAGAATCTGCTGTATGAGAGTCTGCTGTATGAGAGTCAGAAGACAGGTGTTTGTTTGGATCACTGTCCAGAGCTGGTAAAAAGCTGGAAATCTAGCTTCCAAATAAGATATCTGCTTTTGGTGCTAACTGGTTCTGAAGAAGGGATTTATGTCTGTGGGGGATACTGCTAATTTGGAACAATAGAGATTGATAGCTATTAAGGATTCTACTTTGTCGTGTTTAGGTATTTTAATTGGTAAAAAGTTATGCTTTTTTTTGTTATATTCTAATCGTGTTCTTAAGTAAATTTTGTTTTGATAATAGCTTCCTAGTGGGTCAACTGAATCATACCTGGAGTGAAACACTTTATGCTCAACCTAATACCAAAATCAAAAAGAAAAGTTGGGGTCTAGGCTAACTTCATACCCTTGGACTTTCTGATCTGGTCCCTAACAACATTATTTCTACTTTATCATTATTTTTAGTTTCAGTTTAGTTCATTTTATCATTCCTCCTCTCCCCATTCTGTTTCTCCAGCCAGATGTCCATGCTGCCTGAAGATGATCCTCAACAAGAATTTCCTTCCATCGCCCCTCAGAATTAATCCCATGCAACAGATTGGAGCACCGAGACTCATTGGTTCACACATTTTACCACTCTGCAATGGCTGCTGATTGAAGGGGCAGGGTAGGCGCACAGAGGGTAATTTTAACTACAAAAAACAAAAATGGGTGGGTCGGAATCAGGTGGGACTAAAATTTTAAATGGAGCCCAATGGCCCACTCCACCCACTTCCAGTTTTAACAGAGGTGGGAATTTGGGTGGGGGACCAACCCACAGGTAGGAGACGGGTTGATCACTAATACCATATTGAGGCTGCATGCTTCATATGTAGCCTGTCTTCCAGGTTTAGCCCTTGCCTGCTGAGCAACTGAAGAAGGACAGCTTCCTGGAAAAGAGAAATGGCCTTTTGGCACTGCTTCTGGGCCAAGAGGAGCAAGAGCGCTTTCTCCCAGTCCACCTAGCTTACATTGGGGAGAAATCAAATTTGACCAATCCACCCCAGCCTGCTTATAAAAAGCAACCCCATCAATAACAAGCCATAGACTTGCTATTAGATTCACACTCAGCTGACGGTCTGAGACCATTAACTCTAGAATCAATTCCAGTCTCGGAGGATTTAGCTCATACCCAGCTGCAATCCAGGTTCTCTCAGCCAGCAGAGATTGGCACATGGAAACATGGCCATTAAATTTACTTTTAATTTTGTGTTACTAATAACTTCACAGGACAAGTACCTCCAACCATCTCCCTCAGCAAGTTTCGTAAATCCATGTCAAAAGACAACAAAAGAGGAAATTTGAACAGAGCAGTGCCCTAGCAGGTGAGGGGACTGTAGGACGGGCGCCAAACCCATATATCCTCCGAGACCTTGACAAAGCGAGGCCCAGGCAACTTTAAGATTTTTAACACCTGGGTCTCAGCTGCCCAGGCAAGAAGAGACAGTTGGCCAGGCAGCAATGGAACAGAGATTCATTAGCACCAAAGTGATGCTCGCCTGCAAGAACAAAAGTAGGATTGGGTTTGATGGAAGTAGGCGGGAAGCGTTTTAGAGGAAGTGCGAGCAGGGGAGGCCTCAACTATCCTTTTGTCATCTGCCCACAGGAACGGGCTTAAATTACTAGATGGTGGGATTTAGGCAGGATATCAATGGGTAGATAACAAATTAGAGCAGGAATGCACCATACGCTCCCTTGAGCCTTCTCTGCCATTCAATACAATCATGATTGATCTGCTGCCTCAACTCCACAGAAGATCCCGCCACCGGCCAATGACGGGCTGCCTCTGTCGCCGTGAAACACACTGCAGAAAATCCCGCCCTATGTTGCTGACTGTTCAGCCCCTGAGAAACGGCCAAATGTCTCATTTCACATTTGCTAAGTACCACTCTTCTGTACAGCACTCCGTAATCTCACACTCAGGTCAACGTTGGGACTTTACACTGAAGAGAAGCATAGATTTTGGGGAAATGTTCTAAACTGCACATCCAAACAGTAACTAAGAAAGTCCCTGTGCAAACAGCATACAAGTCATGTCATTTCAGTTGCTCTGCGTGTGCATGTGCAGCCAAGCAAATAAAATGTAATGGGGCTGTGTGGTCCAAAAGATTTAGGAGCAGGTTGCTTAGGGCTGATCTGGTCAAGCTTACAAGACAATGAAGGAAAGGGATTATGTTTAAATGGATAGTTCTTCTCATTAAACAGGTTAGGAAGGTTCAATTTTAAGCTGTGTACTGCCAAATCTAGGTTCGATGTCAGGAAGTGACCCTTTCCTCAGTGAATTGTGGGTCTCTGGAAACAGCCATGGCTTATTTGGTGTTGGATACTGATTTGTTGAATTCTTCCCAGTGTGAATTGGACCCGTTTCTGGTTAGGAAGAAGATCACCCCTGACAAACGGTAGTCACTACAAGGAATTCAGGACCGGTGTAATCGCCTAGACTCAGTTTGATCACCTGGTGGGTGCAAGGTGTAAATTGAGGGGGCGGGCAGGAGGGGTTGGGGAAGTATTTACCAGATCTATTTCCTCTAATTGGCCCGGGTCTTTGATCTATTTTTGCCCCTCTCCCAAGAGATCACGTTTCAGGTGTTGTGCAGTTTGTAGATATTGTGACGTATGAAGTATCACAATCGAGTATGACAGACTGCTGGACGAGAGAGTCTTTTTCTATCTGGTATTGGTCGTACATTGATAAATGATCAAAGAGATGGACAACCTGTTCCATTACCACCGACAGATGCTAATCTTCATTTAAGAATCAAAATATTAAAATTGGTCCCTTCTTGAGTTCATGTTTTCACATCACCAGCCACTGAAACTAATACTGACCATCATTTGTGACATCAGTTATTTATATGTTAAATATGGTATCTATTCCGCCCCAGAATTAGAGTTTGTTGGAAAACTAATCCCGGTAGCACAGTGGTTAGCAGTGCTGCCCCACAGTGTCAGGGACCTGGGTTCAATTCTGGCCTTGGGTGTCAGTCTGTGTGGAGTTTGCATGTTCGCCCCGTGTCTACATGGATTTCCTCTGGATGCTCCGGTTTTCTCCCACACGCCAAAGATGTGCGGGTTAGGTGGTTTGGCCATGCTAAATTGCCCAATGGTGTCTCAAGATTCGTAGTTTAGGGGGATTAGTGGGGTAAACACGTAGGGTTACGGGGATAGGGCCTGGGTGGGATGCTCTGTCGGAGAATCGGTGCTTACTCGATGGACCAAATGGCCTCCTCCTGCACTGTAGGGATTGTATGATTCTATAAAACATTTTCTGCTCTATAATCAAGCCTTCATAATATATTTTTTTAAATCTCATGACGAACGAATTAATAATGTACTCCGTATCAGAGCAGTTGGAATATCAAACATTGCTCTCAACCACAGCCCTGCCGGATTTCAAGTGAAGGAGGTCACAAAGTCTTCCGCAATGTGGCACAGAATGAGATGTTAAATCAGGTCAGAGCTCCCACATTCCAGATACTTCATTTTAATTCTTCCAATTATAAAAAGGAAACAATGCGAAAAAGTAGGTCATTATTTTAATCAAACGAGGAAATAAATCTACCACAACGAGGTGACTAATTGAAATGAGATTCTGTGCTCAATTTATTTTGGGAAGTATATTATATTTCTTGCATCAAACAAAGAGGAATAATTTATCAAACAATGCTCTTCCTTTGCATCCAATTCCAACTATTTATGAATGAAGTTGGAATTTTGCATATTAGGAATATATTTGTGTACTTATTGTTCTAACAAAAAGACTTAGGTCAGAATCTTACTACCGTTCACGCCAGCCGGATTTTCCCAACCCACTGCAGTGAACGGAGATTTGCCAAATTCTCTGACCTCACTGCAGCGGGACCATAGTGTGAATGGCAGGTAAGATCGAGCTCTTACATTTATATAGAACTTCTCATGATCACTAGACATGTCAAAGTATCAATGAAGCGGAGAAACGTGCTCATTGTTGTAATGTAGGAAATGCAGCAACCAATTTGTGTACAACAAACCCCGACAAACAGCAACATTATAATAGGCACACAATCTGATTTTGCGATGTCGATTGAGGGAGAAACATTGACCAAGACACCGGGATAACTCATCTGTTCTTCAAAATGGTGCCTTGAGATGCTTTACCTTCACTCAAATAGGGAAAGGTATCATCTCTGGCAGTATAGTATTCCCTCACTATTGCATTGGAGTGACAGTCTTGATTTTGTGTTCAGGTCCTGGAATTGGATTGGTAATTTCATAGAATCCTACAGTGCAGGAGGCGGCCATTCGGTCCATTGGGTCTGCACCCAACACAATCCCACCCAGGCCCTATTCCTGCAACCCCTCATATTTACCCTGCTAATCCTCTGACACTGAGGGCAATTGAGCATGGCCAATCCACCTAACCTGCACATCTTTGGACTATGGGAGGAAACTGGAGCACCTGGAGGAAACCCAGAGATACAGGGAGAATGTGCAAACTCCACACAGACAGTGACCCAAGCCAGGAATCGAACCCGGTCCCTGGCACTGTGAGGCAGCAGTGCTAACCACTGTGCCGCCCTCTCCAAGTAAAACATGTATATTTATACATGTAAAATACTAGCTGCTCTCCCATGGCATATTGAAAACATGGATCAAGACTAACTATGAAATTAAAAAATCATTTTTAAAACACTTTTCTTGATGTTAGGACATTCTAAAGCATTTTTCAATCAATGGAATGAGTGAAAGTTTTAATAAGCTGGGGGTCATATGCAATTTGTAGGGTCCCAGCACAACTGAACATCAAGGGGCAGGATTTTACAGTCTCGCTCAAGTGAGACTGGAAATTCCTGCCCGAGGTCAACGGACATTTCCGTTGTCCGTCCCTCACCAGCTCCGATTCCATGGCAGGCGGGGTGGTAGAATTCCAGCACAAGTGTCTGAACCAGTGGATTTTGAACAGAATGATGCAGGAAACTTGGGAAAGATCAACAAAACCCTACTGTGCTGATTTTTTGTGAGGTCAGGTGAAGGATGAGTGTTCGTAACAATGCAAATGGTTCAGGACTCCTGCTCATGCAATTAGGCAGGGGTAGCTCCATACAAAAACTAAGGATGCACAGAGTGCTTCCGGCAAATTAAGAACTTTTCAGTTGCTGTCACTGTTGTAATGTAGGAACCGTGGCAGCGAATCTACGCACAGCAAGATCTTACAAACAGGAAAATGATAATGACTGGATAATTGGTTTTGTGATATTAGTTGAAGGGTAACTATTGGTCAGAACACAAAGGAAAACTCCACTGTTCTTCTTCAGTAACCTTTGGATCAAACATTCCGAAGTGTGATGTTACATCAAACTAGCAAAGAGATTGGGGGACGGGTGGAAATGGAACTGACTGCACTGCTCTACAGAGTCAGCATGCACTAGAAGGGTCAAATGGCCTACTTTGGTCTCATAATGGCTCCTAAGTCATGCTTACATTGCAAATTTATTGTTTCTTCTTACTATCCAAGCATATCTCTGGAGAAACATCATTATTGAACGGGGAGAATAATATAAAGTTCATCTCCTTACCAGTCGTGTAACTCGCCTGGCTTCCCAATAAGGCTTGGAATCATCTACAGCTTTTCCCACCTTCTTACCGGCTTCATCGAGTTTAACAGTAGCTTCGACTAAAACAGTTCGAAACTTCTGCCGGGCTTCCTGTAAGACAAACAACAGATCTGGTCACACACAAAACAAAACAGCAGCAGTAAACTATTTTAATACTTAAAAAAGAGGGGTACAAGTTTCAGTCCGCAGTAAACAATGAACACTAACGCAAGACAAGAGCAGGGCAGAGTGAATCCCTACTTCAATTTACATCAGGAGTACAGCCCCCTCCTCCATTTATAGTGGAAACATTGGTGTTAACACTACTTCTCCACTATATGCGGAAAAATAGGAAGGCAATTGTTACAATCAGGTCATCTTTTCCTTGTAACTGCCTCACCTACTCGTTAGCAGTTGCATCCAGAATCTCATCAGTAAAGTAACTAAGTGCAAACAGCTATTTTTGAAAGTACAGAAGAACCTGACTTTACCCAAAAGCAGCAGAACCCATTAAATCAGTAAGAACTTAATGAGGCAAGAACTTATTGAACTGCTCAAAGGCTTAGTTGACATATAATGTATTACGTGTGGCACCTTTGTTACTGACTATGGTGCTGGTAAGTTGTAATTTGCTGATATATGTGGCTGCCTGTAATAAGTGAAGACAAATATAAATGGTGAATTCACTATAATTCATCCAGACATCTCTCTCTAAAATTATAACTACGGTGGATGAGAGCAACTGTCCCACTTATTAACACATTGGAGCTTATCCATCTCTTAACTTTAGGAAGATCATTAACTTTAGGAAGAAACTCACAACTATCAAAATTCATGTCAATTTGGGTTATCGGTTTCATTTGGGCAGTCAGAGTACAGAATTCACTGCCACACATCATTCAGAGAAAGATGGAAGGAGGGATACAAAATTAAAGGAATGAAAAGAAAGGACTTGCATTTTTATAGAACTATTCATGATCCAAGTATGGTCCAATTAAGTATTGTTTTTAAATACTCATTCATGGGATGTGGGCATCGCTGGCTAGGTCAGCATTTATTCTCCATCCCTAACTGACCTGGAGAAAGTGGTGGTGAGCTATCTTTTTTAACCGCCGCAGTCCATGTGGCGTTGGCAGACCTACAATTATCCTTCTCACCTACACTATTGTTAGGGAGGGAGTTCCAGGATTTTGACCCAGTGGCAGTGAAGGATTGGCAATATAGTTCCAAATCAGGATGGTGATGAACTTGGACGGAAACTTGCAGGCAATAGTGTTCCCATGTATCTGCTACCCTTGTCCCTCTAGATGATTTGGAAGGTGCTGTCAGTGCAGTGTATATGGTACACGCTGCTGGTACTGTATGCCAGTGGTGGAGGAAGTGAATATTTAAGGTGGTGGATGCAGCGCCAATTAAGTGGGCTGCTTTGTCCTGGATGGTGTTGAGTTCCTCAAGTCCTTTTTTTGGAGTTGCACTCATCCAAGCAAGTAGAGTGTATTCCATTGCACTCCTGACTTATGCCTTGTAGATGGTGCACATGCTTTGGAGAGTCAAGAGGTGAATTACTCTCCACAGAATTTCCAGCCTCTGGCCTCTTTTAACTGTTGTAATGTTGAATACACACCATAACAAAATTCCACAAAGAATGAGGACATATTGACTGGATAGACTGTTTTTTTTGTGATGTTGGTTGAGCAATAAATATCGGCCTGAACACTGGGGAGAGCTCCTCTACTTCAAAATAGGGCCAAAGGACTCTTTTTTAAAAAATCCACCTGGAGATAACAAACGGGATCCCAGTTTAACATCACATCCAAAAGACGGTCTCTCTTAAAGTGCAGCAGCATTCCCTCAGCACTGCATTGACTTGTCAGTGTGGATGATGAGCTCAGGTCTCTGGAATGGGCATTAAATACTGATTCAGAGATAAGAATGCTACCAACTGACAATGCTACAGGCTGACAATTAAAGAGCACAGAAATAGAAGAGAATGGAAAGGGAGAGAGGTTAGAACAGCAGACAGAGAGAAAACCTACAACACAGAAACAGGTAACTGAAGTGCTTCCCGAACTCCTGACGACAATCCACTAATGTTTATGGCTGTCGGTTTAGCTCAGTTGGCTGGACAGCTGGTTGGTGATGCGGAGCGACACCAACAGCATGGGTTCGATTCCTGTTCCAGCTGAGGTTATTCATGAAGGCACTGCCTTCTCAACCTTGCCTTCCACCTGAAGTGTGGTGATCCTCAGGTTAAATCACCACCAGTCAGCTCTCCCCCTCAAAAGGGGAGAGCAGCCTATGGTCATCTGGGACTATGGCAACTTCACATTTACCAACAGAAAATCAGCCTTAGTTCAAAGATTTCAGTGAGAATTGAGTCATATTTGTTGCTGTGAGTGAAGAGTGTTCAACTGAGAACAATCCTGTGACAAGGACAATGATGTCCATTGATAAATGATTGCATTCACAGTTATTTGCAAAGCTCCCAGCTGTGAAGTAATTAATCAATGAACAGCACTGTTATCAGGCATTTAACTCCCAGTGGTCTCCAATGCCAAGTGGGGCCAGCTGAATGACAACCAAAAACTATACACAATGCCTCCGTATTCATATCTCAATAGAATAAGTTTCCTCAGAACAAAACTAAGATTCAAATGATTAAATTAGTCATGTTCTTGTTAGAGTAGCACTCAAAAATAAACTGCAAGCAGGCCCCAATAGGCAATCTGAACAGGTGACTGACTCAGTAAAACAAATTACATTTTATTGCAAGACATTTATTGGTATTATAAGGGTCACACTCTGCCAGTTCCTCAAGAAGGGCCACGAGTGCACAATGCCTGATTCAACCTAACCCGATTATTATAGAATTTGAAACATAGCTTTGTCATTTGTACTTTGCAATAATAGTGATATTTCAATGAGAACCACAAATCATACTCCCAAATTTCAGTGGACGACTGTTCAATCTATGGATCAGGCATCCCAGCAAAATAATGGAAGTAGTTGTGTTGATTCATTCAAATGCAATTTTGATAGATTTTGTTCAGAAAATTTGGCAGCACGGTCGCACAGTGGTAACACTGCTGCCTCACAGCGCCAGGGACCCAGATTCAACTCCGGTTTCGGGTCACTGTCCGTGTGAAGTTTGCACATTCTCCCCGCGTCTGCGTGGGTTTCCTCCGGATGCTCCGGTTTCCTCCCACAAGTCCAAAGGTGTGCGGGTTAAGTTGAGTGGCCATGCTAAACTGATCTTAGTGTCAGGCGGATTAGCAGGGTAAATATGTGTGGTTACGGGAAGAGGGCTAGGTGGGATGTGGTCGGTACAGACTTGATGGGCTGAATGGCCTCCTTCTGTACTGTAGGGATTCTGTGATTTTATGATTCTAGGATGTAGAGAAAGATCAACTTAATATAAGGTAGGTCCATTCAAAAGTCTGATGACAGCAGGGAAGAAACTGTTCTCGAGTCAGTTGGTACGTGACCTCAGGTCAAGGAAGGAGAGATTTAGGGAGGAATTCCAGAGCTTAGGGGCTAGGCAGCTGAAAGCATGGTCACCAAGGGTGCAACAATGGTCAAAATTGGAGAATTGCAGAAATCCAAGGGTTTCAGAGATAAAGGAGGTGACAGAGATGAGCTGAGGCGAAACCATGAACTAATCCAAAAGCAATGGTCAGAATTTTAAAACTGAGTCATGGCCAGGTCAGAACTAATATAGTTGAGCGAGTGTACAGGTGATGGGTGAATGGGGCAGTGCTAGTTAAGATACAGCCTGCAGAGTATTAAATAATAGCTCAATCTTATGGAGGGTGCAAAGTAGGAAACACTGGAATTATCAAGTCTGGAGGTAACAAATTCAGGGGTCAAATAAAGAACCGTTCCCTATTCATATCTCAGTTTACTGGAATATATCACATGCTGTTTCAAATGCCTCTGTAGATAGTTTGCCTCCAAGTAGGTGGGCTTCTATCAAACCGAGGTAAACATAATAAACCCACAGTGAATTTATTAAACATTGCACAGGTAAACAAACCACTTAATGAACAGTATTCGGTACAAACTAGATTGCAAACTTTACCATTCTCCTTTGAATATTAAAATAAGATGTTTTTCATGTGGGACCTCACAAGCTTCCAATGATTTTTGACACAAGTCAGTCACTTCTTACATAGGGCTTCAAGACCATGGAACCAGATTTAGTTTGGCGTTTGCCAAGATTCCTCTTAAGTGCATCTATCATCTCCACTACACCACATTCGAACCACTCCAGAGAAAACCAGGCCACTGCTAATCAAATTCCAGTTCAGCAAACATTAAAATACCCTCAGATTGAAGAATAGCCATTCAATCTCTTTGTTTATATGGAAAAGGTTGGAGCACTGCTTTTACTTTCAAGGTTGAAAATTATAAAAGGTGTTGTAAATACTGCACAAATACTGAACAGGGATATCCACTACTTGCTGAAGTCCAGGTCAGAGGCATTCAAATCAGGCGATCCTGACCCATACAAAAAATCCAAATGACCTACAGAGATCCATCAGAAATGCCAAAAGACAGTACCGGACAAAGCTAGAGTCCCAGGTTAGCCATACGGACACCCGCCAACTATGGCAAGGTCTGCAAGATATAACAAGCTACAAGATGAAGACATGTAGAATCACCGGCACCAATGCACCTCTCCCCGATGAGCTCAACATATTCTATGTCCGTTTTGAGTAAGAGGTCAGTGGAAGCACGCCCTCCACCCCAGTAGCCTCCCCCAAACCCATATCAGAGGTCACCATCGCAGACATCAGATCAGCCTTCCCGAATATCAACCCATGGAAAAGGACTGGCCCAGATGGGGTACCCGGACGAGCACTCAGATCCTGCTAGGACCAGCTGGCAGGGGTATTCACAAAAATCTTGAACCTCTCTTTATACCAATCTGAGGTCCCTACCTGCTTCAAGAAGTCGACCCATCATTCCGGTACCAAAGAAAAGCCAAGCAGTGTGCCTTAATGACTATTGTCCAGTGGCTCTGACATCCATCATTATGAAGTGCTTCGAAAGTTAGTCATGGCATGAATCAATTCTAAGCTCCCAGATTGCCTGGATCCACTACAGTTCACTTATCACTGTAACAGGTCCACCGCAGATGCCATCTCCCTGGCCCTACACTCAACTCTGGAACACCTAGATAACAAAGATACCTATGTCAGACTTCTATTTATTGACTACAGTTCAGTCTTCAACCCCATCATTCCTACAAAACTCATCTCCAAACTCCATGGCCAGGGGTTAGGCTCCTCCCTCAGCGACCGGATCCTAGACTTCCTAATCCACAGTCCACAATCAGTAAGGATAGGCAACAACACCATCTCCACGATCATCCTCAATGCCAGTGCCCCACAAGGCTGTGTCCTCAGCCCCTTACTGTACTCCTTATACACCTATGACTGTGTGGCCAAATTCCCCTCCAACACGATTTTTAAGTTTGCTGATGACACCACCGTAGTGGATCGGATCACAAACAATGATGAGACGGAGTATAGGAAAGAGACAGAGAATCTGGTGAACTGGTGCAATTACAATAATCTGTTCCTCAAGGTCAACAAAATGAAGGAGAAAGTCATTGACTTCAGGAAGCGTAGTGGGGGATATGCCCCTGTCTACATCAACGGGGATGATTGGAAATGGTCGAGAGTTTCAAGTTTCTAGGTGTCCAGATCACCAACAACTTGTCCTGATCCCTCCATACCGATGCTATAGTTAAGAAAGCCCACCAACACCTTTACTTTCTCAGGAGGTTAAGGAAATTTAGCATGTCCATTAAGACTCTCACCAACTTTTACAGATGCACCATAGAAAGCATTCTTTCTGGTTGTATCACAGCTTGGTATGGCTTCTGCTCTGCCCAAGATTGTAAGGAACTACAAAGAGTCGTAAATGAAACCCAGTCCATCATGTAAACCAGCCTCCCATCCATTGACTCTGTCTACACTTCCCGCTGCCTTGGAAAAGCAGCCACCATAATCAAGGACCCCACGCATCCCGGACATGCTCTCTTCCACCTTCTTCCATCAGGAAAATATATAAAAATCTGAGGTCACGTACCAACTGACTCAAGAACAGCTTCTTCCCTGCTGCCATCAGACTTTTGAATGGATCTACCTTGCATTAAGTTGATCTTTCTCTACACTCTAGCTATGACTGTAACACTACATTCTGCACTCTCTCCCTTCCTTCTCTATGAACGGTATGCTTTGTCTGTATAGCATGTAAGAAACAATGCTTTTCACTGTATACTAATACATGTGACAATAATAAATCAAATCAAAATCAGTACCTACACATCACAATGGCTCCATGGTTTCAGATTAGTCTACAGGCTGGCTTCTGACTTATTAACATGCCGAGTCTTATCCGCAACATGTAGGCCTACAATCAGAAACTGCTAGCCAGAGCTGTCCATCAAAGAGATGATGAGAATTTACTGGCCCTACCGCATCACGGGCAGGTGGGTAGAGATCATAGAAATAGAAACCCCTACAGTGCAGAAGGAGGCCATTCGGCCCATCGAGTCTGCACCGACCACAATCCCACCCAGGCCCTATCCCCACATATTCACCCGCTAATCCCTCTAACCTACGCATCCCAGGACTCTAAGGGGCAATTTTTAAACCTGACCAATCAACCTAACCCGCACATCTTTGGACTGTGGGAGGAAACCGGAGCACCCGGAGGAAACCCACGCAGACACGAGGAGAATGTGCAAACTCCACACAGACAGTGACCCGAGCCGGGAATCGAACCCGGGACCCTGGAGCTGTGAAGCAGCAGTGCTAACCACTGTGCTACCGTGCCGCCCCACTTCATATCTAGATATCAAGCTTGAAATATCGAAATCAGAAAGATTGTCCCTCCAACATCTTCTGGGACTTCTGGAGGTTAAGGAATGTCTTTACTTGCACTCTTAAAGAGGCTGGGCATCTAGTTTGCCTTTCCAACTATGAGAAAGCTAGTTCTCCTAAAAAAAAAAGCATTGTATATGGTTCAACATACAGGGGCCTAACTCTTTATAGGATAAATTTGAGAGAAGAATATGACAGAACATTGAGCAAACAAAGCAGAGATTAACTGTAATCAAAACAGGAAATGCTGGATAAACTCAGCAGATCTGGCAGCATCTGTGGAGAGAGGGAAACAGAGTTAACGTTTTGAGTCTGTAAGATTGCAGAGAAATGAGAGATAATTAAGGTGAGAATTGACCTGTAAACTGCTTAATAAAAGCAGTTGATAAAAGACACCCAAGGAAACAAGAGAAAAGGTCTGAAGGGAAACAATGAACAACATACAGATAGCTAGTATGGTGAAAAAGACTAAAAGGAGGTCTGGACAATGAAAAAGACAAAAATGTTGCTCGCTTACTAAATGGTGCTGCATGTGATAAGTGACCAGATTGCCAATTTTAGTGCAGTTTGAGGTACAGGTTGGCATGGGCACTGGGGACAACTCTACTCTTCACTCTCACAAGTGCCCAAGCGGGAGTTGGGAACTCAGCTTTAACATGTCATTTGAAAAACAGCATCTCAGACAATGCAGTACTCCCTTAGTACTGCAATGAAACATCAGCCTGGATTATATGCCCAAGTGCAGGAGGAGTGGGGATCCACAAATGAGGCTCTGAATTCAAAGTCCAGGTAGCAAAGTGCAATTGTCATTGATTTTTCAATCTTGTTTCAGGTCCTCCTAGTTTCCTAGACTGAAAGTGATGTGATCTGCATTAATAATGATTCCCATCAACAATTGTGAATTTTAATTTGATGGTTGCCTCGACTGCCTGTCATCATGAGATTTGCCTAGTCTGTAAAGTTTTTAGAAAGCTATTTGTCGAATGCATTAAACTTATGACCATCTGTGCCTCCAAAGCAAGCAGTAGGTTTCCTCAATAACTTCTATAATTAATTTTCAAAGTATCTTGCCCTCATTAGATATTCTGTTCCCATGAAACTGTCTCACACAAAGAACTTCCCAAAATAGCTTTTACTAATTGGAGAACAGTTTGTCTTTGATCCCTTTCATTAACAAAAGATACATGGAATCAGCCTTGACTCAGTGGTAGAACTCTTGCTTTTGCGGTACAAGGTTGTGTGTTGAACACATTATCCAGGCTGACATTCCAAAAGCACTATTGAGACAGTGCTGGATTGCCTGGGGCACGTTCTTAGGCACGAGATGTTAAATTGAGGCACCGAGATGTATTTACAAGGTTCAATTGCATGTTTGAAAAAGAGCAGGATAGTTCTCCCCAGTGTCCAAGATGTTCCAAAAATAACTCCAATTTCATTAAGAAGCTTTCTAATTTATTTCCTTTACTGGGACACAGCCATATCAGTTGCCTACGGGGGGGCGGGGAATCTGGTCCTAGTCAACACTCGGGAGTGTCACTGTGACCTGAAGCAAATAACGGTTCATCTTCAGTGGCTTTGATCATGCTGAGCAAGAGCATCTGCCAATTGATAATAACAGGAGTTTTGTACCACATAATGGGCAGTGTGTCACTATATAAATTAGAAAGAGGAGGCTTTTGTCCTTGAGGAACAGAACCAGCTTGAGCGAAGTGGTGCGCCAAGACAGAACTAGATTTAACTTTACCCATCCCCTTCAGCACAAAAGCAATAGCAGAAACCCAATCTACTACCTGCACCTGCTCCATGATGACACACACTCAACAGGTACGTCCTGAGATCAATTCGAGGGTAGTTACCATTGCTAAGAAAAACTTCATATCTAGATTGTCAACTGCTTTTAAAATCCAAGGCTCTTCCCCTGAGATGCATCAAGTAATCAAGATCAAGAGAGACATGGAGGAAGTAACTGGTGCTCTTTTTTTTTTAAAAAGAGAGGACTTTTCTTTAAGAAGTTATTTGGTTTCGATTTGTTATTTTATAAATTTAATCCAGTTTGGTTCAAACGTCTTCCTTTCAAAGTTACTTTGCGGCTCCCATATAGCACTGGATTTCCTTGGCCGAATGAAGATGAACTGAGAGTTAGAAGGAATGGCAATATGGCAGGAAGGTGGTGTTGGGAGGAAGGTCAAATCTCTTCCCCACACAATGGCATATGATCAGCCACAGGAGCTTTAAAAGCATGGCAGCCCACCACGGGCAGTCAGCCAAACCACAATGGTGCACGTAAGGGTCACTTTCTACCGCTGCAGGCATTTTGCCCATGTCGGGAAGCTTTGCTGTCACGGGGTGAAATCGCCAGGTAAACCCTGATAGCCTTCCACTGGGGTCCCTTAACGGGTGCTCAATGGCCCACAGACTGCTCCCCCTGGCAGCAACGGCTGTTCCCAAGGCACCATCACCATAATAAATCCACCACCCCAGTTCCTCCCACAATACCAGGGTCTGCCTGCTTGCCTGGACCCAGCTTCCCCAGATCAAACTGCGTCAGGGGTGCCTTGACAGAGGCGCAGCTAAGGCTGCTGAACTGCTTTGATTCGACCAACAGTTCTGGGGGGTGGGGTACACACCTGTTAAATGCCACCCCACTGTCCCGCCAAAGTGGGGTTGTCTCAAATGGTGGGACTGCTGCCTCCAAAAAAAAAAAAATCAGCCTCTCATTTTTCACACAGTCCACATCAATGCCGCAGTGAACAGTTTTAGTCATCACAGGCATCAAACCAAATCAAAAGGTTTTTTAACACTGCATGTTAACAGGAAACCAAATGAAAAAAATCAATTACAGTAAAGCATAACTTTCATGTTTTGGGGTTTGAGGTTTCAAAATGTCTTTGTTCAGGATTATGATGTCTGTGATAGCTGCCTTGAATGTCTGGGTGACAAATATCTTCCAAGTAAAAGCCACATCCTTAAAGAGAAAGCCACCACATTATAAAGTAAGTTAAAGGGTAGAACGTACAAGATGGAAAAAATATACACAGTTGCAGTTTTATAAGGAATTCCACTGGAGTCTGCCAAGCCTACAAAAATAGCAACACCTCAGGATAACGCTGACCAAATGTTACAGCATATAATCACACGAGGTGCAAACCAGTCCCACTGCACAGAATGGAGATTTAACATCATTTTTACCTCGAGCTCAGTTTCCTGGCGATTAATGGCATCTGTCGACTGGTTCAGTTTCTCAAGTTCCCCCTAGAACATAAATATGAAAATGGATCAAGATTTTGAAAGGGACCAAGTCAAAGAATTAAAAATGCAACTGTCCACGTTTACAAACATCTTGCAATCACACTGCACTCCCCACCCAAATGCAAAACATACTACAGACCATTCTGAAATGTACTTTTTTCTTCATTCGTGGGATCTGGGCGTCGCTGGCTGGGCCAACATTTATTGCCCATCGCAGAGGGCAATTAAAAGTCAACCACATTGCTGTGGATCTGGAGCTACATGTAGGCCAGACCAGGTAAGGATGACAAGATTTTCTTCCTGAAAGGGCATGAGTGAACCAGATGGGCTTTTACGACAATGACAACGGTTTCAGGGTCATTATTAGACTTTTAATTCCAGATTTTATTGAATTCAAATTTCACCATCTGTCATGGTGGGATTTGAACCCGGATTCCCAGAGCTACCTGGGTCTCTAGATTATTAGTCCAGGTACAACACTACTAAGCCACAATGAGATTTTGAACTCATGGCGTGAGGGAGAATGGGATTCCACCGAGAGTGACATTCCATTAAAGGAAGCAGTTGCCAAGTAAGACTATTTCAAAAATGTAATCTTAGAAATCAACCCTAAAAAACACATTCATCTGAGGCCTGCACAGCAATAAAATCCAGGCCAAGCTTTTGAGCAAAGGCAATAGAGCTGATATGGAAGGAGGCCAACGATGAGGCCACAGCCACAGAAATGGCAGAATCACAAATTACATGGGAGTTCTTTTCCTGAGCCTGCAGGAGAGGTCCACAGGATTTCAGCGATATCCAGGCCACAGCCGCCATGTTCACAGGCTCAGAGTCCAAGATTTAGATGTTACTGGTGCCATGGCCACCACCATTTAAATGTCCTGATTTTCCAATCAAAGTATTATTCCTGTGGGAACATCGGTCATACACAGTAAGTCGTCTCACAACACCAGGTTAAAGTCCAACAGGTTTATTTGGTAGCAAAAGTCACTAGCTTTCGAAGCGCTGCTCCTTCATCACGTGAGTGGGATTTCAGTTCACAAACAGGGCATATAAGGACACAAACTCAATTTACAAAATAATGGTTCCAACCATTATTTTGTAAATTGAGTTTGTGTCCTTATATGCCCTGTTTGTGAACTGAAATCCCACTCACCTGATGAAGGAGCAGCGCTTCGAAAGCTTGTGGCTTTTGCTACCAAATAAACCTGTTGGATTTAACCTGGTGTCGTGAGACTTCTTACTGTGTCTACCCCAGTCCAACGCCGGCATCTGCACATCATGAACATCGGTCATATCCAGAGAGTATGCAGGAAACAATAAAGCTCCAAGCCGCAGTTACGCACAACGTGGAGTTCGGGGTAGTTCAGCAGTTTGGAAGTCCTTGAATGGCCTTACGATAGATATGGAAACAGAGGTTAATGCTATCAAGCAGAAAGATCAAGGCCAGAATCCTAGGCCATTCATGCCAGCGGGATTTTCCCATCCCACTGCAGTCAACAAAGATTTGGCTGTACACCAAATTGTTCAACCGCACTACAGCGTAAGCGTGGCATGAATGGCTAGTAAGATCGCTCCAAGAGTCGTACTCAGACCGACAACACGAGAAACACCACATAGAAGATAAGGGTATAAGGGCTGAGGGTATAATTCCAGTACCTCCAGTAGAAATGAAATTCCAAGATTCACAGTTTACTTTCATTAGTGATACAGCTGCAGCCATGTCTGTTATCTCAGAAGGAATGTATAAGAAATCCCTAAGTCACGTTCTCTTATGCAAATCTGGTGTGAAAATGACTAACTTAGTTCAATAACAGTGTTCCAGTGTTAGGCCAAGGTAATGCTCGGGTGGAATATGATGATGGATCTTATTGCTTGCCACTGATAGCAGCGGGAGGGAACAAAGAAGAAAGCTTAAGAAAATACAGTTGAATTGGGTCATGTTATTTACAGGAGAGATCAGCAAGAGCACCCTATGTCATTCGGGAAGTGCTGAGAGAGCACAGAGCATGGAGGACCAAAAGATAAAAGCAGTATGTTATTAAACATCATAAATGAGCAGATTATGCGAGGGCAGATTTTGAGATTTCCTATGTGGATTAATTTCTAGTCACCAAGTTACCTGTGAACTACATTACATGTAGAACTGACATACCAGTGTCTGCCAGAGAAATTAGTGAAGAAACTCAAGGATGTGCAGCTCAGTTAAGTGCTCAATATGTCTTTCTAGCTGGCCCAGGATGAGGAGAAATTGCAGCAGCATTTCACACACACAAATAAACTGAGTGTAGATCAAGGAGGTCTCCAATGGGATTCAAGAGTCCTTATTCCGCCAAGGTTTAGAGAGAGGTTAGCAGAATGGCGGGAAGAGCGCACAGATGTAATCCATACGAAAACTGTAACAAGAAGCTATTTTTGGTACCCAAGGCTACATAGAGATATTGAAGAGTTGATGGAAAGTTAAGTATGTCTCAAAATGAGAAATGTTCCAAACAAGGTTCCTTTCATTCCATGGTGAAACACAGGAAAACAATGGGAACGAGAACACGTCGATTTCTTAGAAGTGCAAAGGAAAAAGTATTTTGTTTTGGTTGATAGAGAAAGTGGATAAATGTTGAGCCCAACAGCACAAGTGCGAAAACTATTGAGGTCTTGAGAAATTGGTTCGCGTAGCCAGAGGTTTTGGTGTTATATAATGGAGTTTGAAATGTTTCCAGGTAAGATTGGAGTCAATAACCACCATCTCACCCAACACCAAGTGGTGCTGCAGGAAGAAGCATACAGATTGTGAAGAGGTTTTTGCAGAAGTATTTGCTTGGTGATGTGCTAGGCAGCAATGTCCATGTTTGTCTTTGACACGTGCTAGGTAATATTCTGTTCCCTTACAGAATAAAGATGACTTTCAATTACTAACTATTGGGCTTATACTAGGTGAGGTCCCAGTAACTGGCCACATTGCCTTGCTGAGTGTCATGACTGTGCCTTTGTGTGTGTCCAACAAAATAATGCAGATCAAGTAAAATCTAGAAGATTAGAATAAACACTGAAAGACAAAAACAATGGTAGTTAGAAGGAATACATTAGAAGAAACTGTGTGGCACGGCGGCACAGTGGTTGGTACTGCTGCCTCACAGCGCCAGTGACCCCGGTTTGATTCTGGCCTTGGGTCACTGTCTGTGTGGAGTTTGCATGTTCTCCTTGTGTCTGCAAGGGCTCTCTCTGGATGCTCTGGTTTCCTCCCACACTCCAAAGATGTGCAGGTTAGATGGTAAATGTGCAGGCTTATAGGGTGAAGACAGTCGGGGGGGGGGGGCGATGGGCCTGGGTAAGATGCTTTTTCAGAGAGTTGGTGTAGACTCACTGATGGGCCAAATGGCCACCTTATGCACTGCAGGGATTCTATGCATTCTAAACTAGAGTGAAGATTGATGTGGATAGTGTCACACTGGAACAAGTAGATAAGCTAACACTCGCAAGGTGGCTATAACGGGGTTTACGATGGTGAGTTCTCAGTTTGAGATCTTCCTTGCCTCCCCCACCAGTGATGTAATCAGGCTCACACCCAGCGAGGGTGTGAAACTGATTACCATCAATTTAAATATTCCTAAATGACTTCAAGCCATTTCTTCCAGGGTTGTCATGTGTGCGTGCATGCGAGTGTGTGCGCGCTCCACCCTGCCTACGTGTGTGCGTGTGCGCTCTCTACTCTGCTGGCATGACATCATGTCAGCAGGAATCACTACGTTTTCAAAAACGAAAATCAGTCGTGATGACCACGCTGGGGGTTCGGAGGTGAGTATAGCCCCCAGGTGGTGAGGGAAACAGCTGGGCACTGCCCTGGCACCTTTGCAGAGCTAACCTGGTAGTGCAGGGGTGGGGCCATTAGAGAACCTCAATGGGGGCTTCCCATTAAGCAGCAGTGGCTGGCGGGGGTTGTGCCTGCATTGAGCTAGGGGGAGGTTTTGTGGGGGATCCCTGATGCTCGATGCTGGTGATGATGAGGGTGGGGCGGGCGGGACTTAAGAGTTCAATTCTGGTCAGAAAGTCATGTGAAAAACAACCAAAGTGATAAGGAGAATTGTAGCTGCTGTAAAGAGATTAACTGCATTCATTTATTTGTGAAGATTGGAGAGAGATGCCGTCAGTCTGATGTAGCTAATTTGCTTGAAAGGGGAAATTTGTCAACGGGTACACATTTCCATAATCTAAATTACAACCTAAAGTGAAAGCCACAAAGACGTTTGCTGGTATTAAAGACACCACCAATACAGCAAAGTGAGTCAGCTTCTTTCATTAAGGAGATACCCAGACAGAAAGAGAAAGAAACCAGATAGGTTAATTGAAAGTATGTAGGAAGACAACTCAAGTTGTTCTGCTTCATTATTTCTTGTCAAATAATGATATTTCTGTTAAGGACATACTGGTGTTGAGGAGAAACTTTAAAACATGTAAATCATTCTGGAGGTATCAGAGTGTTTTGTTGTGATTACAGTAAATACCAAGTATGCAATCCAACTTGGTAAGTTTTCAGGTAGTGTTGATATTAGTTTGGCCATATGATTTTCTGGGAATTTATGAACATGCACCATTTTATGCTTTAACGTGCGAGTTGTTTTTGAAGTGGGAAGAGAGTGTAGAATATAGCAAGATCTAAGCATTTTGTTACATTGCCCTCTCTGTTGGGATGTGTGAATATTTAGTTCAATAATGGTTGTCTGCAGCTGAGCACGTGTTAGTCTTACTCAGTGTAATACACAACAGATCAAATTGATTTTTCTTTCCGGCTGAAATGAATACTTTAAATTAACATGCAACTATCCTTATAATTTGCAAAAATCTGTAGACTTCCATTGCACTAAGTTTGACACTAATCAACTGGCAGTAATGATGTTATGATCACTCATTATCTAATATTAGAACATTACATGGCAAGGATTAAAGAAAAGCTATTAGGTATAATAGCAGTCTTTGGCAGCAGTACAAAATGGGCTCACAGAAAATCAGCAGCCAATTTAAATTGTTCCCCATTTTGCTTTGCACACAGCTTGATCTTGACCGGAACTCCAACTTTGAAGGGGCGGGAAGGCAGGAATGAGGTAGAATATGTCTCTTGCTTATAGCAAGAGAAAACCCATCCTATACCACCCCTCATTTCCCTCTCTATTTACTTTGATGGAAAGGTAAAAATCAGGAACAGTGGCAATGGGGACTCTTCCAAACCTAAGGATATTTTAACCACTCAGTAACCAACAGGGGAAGTAGAATTCTTCTGGTCACCACAAGGAAACAAAGAAGTGGCTATAGGAGGTAAGCTGCAAAGATATCATTTCCTTAATCTGATTTTAAAATTAAAAAAATCTCAACCAACCAGTTGCTTTTGTTACAATTCAACCATGGGTCGCTCTAGATTATACCAAAGTACTGCTATCGAAATGAACTATATCAAATACAACAATGTAGACAACTACATAACTCTTTGCTATTAAGTCTGTATTACAAATGGAATTATCCAACCATTTGAATTGATTAATGTAAACAACACAACAGTGAGAATCCAGTATTAAAAAAATTGAATTATTGGATAAATTTGTATTAGGTGATTTTGAATTAAAAATATTGTTTTTGAATACTGCACTTCTCAATTCAGTTACCAACATATAAAACTGGTTGCAATATGAAGCAAAGCACAGAATCATAGAATCCCTACAGTGCAGGAGGCAGCCATTTGGCCTGCACCGGCATTGATCCAACCCAGGTCCTATCCCTGTAATCCCATGTATTTACCCTGCTAATCCACTGACACTAAGGGGCAATTTAGCATAGCCAATCAACCTAACCCGCACATCTTTGGAGTGTGGGTGGAAACCGGAGCACCCACACAGACATGGGGAGAATGTACAAGTTCCACACAGAAAGACACACAGAGGCCAGAATTGAACCCGAGATCCTGGCGCTGTGAGGCAGCAATGCTAACCACTGTGGCACGGTGCCGCCCATGATGGAATCCAGTTCCATTTATGTCCTACAACAAGAAAATCAGGAGGATGATAATAGGCAATGAAGGATCACCTATTGACTGGGAAAATTTTAGAAAAATAGAGTCAGTAACTGCAAGGAAAAATCACACACTTAATACTATTACCAATGCATTTTACATCACACAGCAAGTATTTCCATAAAACTCAAACAGATTTTTAAGAGGACTAATTTTTCCAACGAACTAGTGTGCAGTCTTCGACAAAAATAAATGCAGCTTTTCTTCCATGAAAGGAAAGAAACATTGATGTAGTACTTACTGTTCATGACCTTGTGATATCCTATAACACTTTACAGCCAACAAAATACTTTGGGAGGAAATTGACTATTGCAATGTAGGGAACATGGGAACCATTCATGCACAGCTAGGTCCTGCTAATAGAAATGAGGTGATGTTTCCATATGCAGGTTGGAGTAATTATTGACCAAAGTACAGGAAAACCTCCCCTGCTCTATCTTCAAAGTGTTGCCATGGGATCTTCAACTATGCTACCCTTGGGTTTTATGGCATCCTCCAACTTCATCATCATCATCTTTCTGTCCTGCAACCGACTCTGTACATGCCCTGTATCCTCACATCAGTGCATCTTCCGATGATCACTCCTGAACTTCACTCACTTCACCAGTATCCAAACTCGGACAGCAGCTCTGATGCTTCATGCTGATCCCAACCTACCCAAGTCATCATTACTCCAAGAATGGTCCTCTGCTTTCAACTCTCGACTATTTTCTATTATCACCATCTAATTCTTTTCCCCATTTATGTTTGTATGCACCCTAATTTTTATGTAGCTAGAACTATATACTTTAAGCTCTCCCTACATCCATTCCTATCTGCATTCTGGTTGCCACTCCACACTCGAGCTCATTCAATCTATTTCCACTGTCACTCATTTTTAACTTCTTTTCTCTTTACTCCTCTTATTCCCCTTTCTTCTATCATTGTGCTTCCTTTCACTTCTCCACTCTCGGGTACCATGCCCTCCCATCAGTACTGCATTGATAGTGCCATTCTAAATTATGTGCTCACGTGGGACCCGAACCCACAACCTTTATTTTTCCCCACTGGTAGTAACTGTCATGCTACGGATGATATAAATAATTTATGATACTAGTTCTGTGGTCTATGTTAGATCTATTTTTTTTGTGATTTACCACTCTCCAATTTGCATCTTCTAAAAACCAGTTGTGACCTCAGAGAAAGAAAACTCACTCTTCATGGGAGCTAATGAGACCATGAGGGAGCTGATTAAACGCCAGTGGAGATCAATTACCAACTTACTAGGAAATAGATGCGAAATTATGAGCATGTTGCACTGTAAACCTATGTTTACAGGAAGCTGAGTTTGGATTGAGAAGGATGTTTCCTGTTACACCCTTCTATTCATTAGAGAAAGAGACATTAATGTTTTTTATTTATTCATAGGATGTGGGTGTCAAATGACAATACAATCTGTAGCCTATCCCCGATTACTCTTGGAAGCTGGTGCTATAGGTACACCCATACTGTTATTCCCATGGGCACTGCCCACCCATGTCCCTGACACCTGGGAGCCTCGATGACCTCCGATCCTCACGGCGAGGTCATCACATCTGGTCACCGCTGTTGAAGACTGGCTGTGATTCCTGCCAGCATGAGGACCAAGTGGCGAGAAGGTAAGCGCAAGTGAGGCCAGACGATGCCGTGCTGACTGCATTAACGACATGCTAATGTCATGAATATTTAAAACGGCTTTCCGCCCAGTTCTGCGTGTGGCGAGAAACTGGGTGCAAACCCAATTTTTTGTTCCACACACAATTTTATCAGCACGACGAGCGGGTAAGGTCGCGCCCGATGTGTCAGTGGTGGAGGGACTGTGCCAGTCAAGCAGGCTGCTTTGTCCTGGATGGTGTTGAGCTTCAGTTTTGTTGTAGCTGCAGTCATTCAGGCAAGTGTAGAGTATTCCATCATCTCCTGGCTTGTGCCATGTAGATGGTGGACAAGCTTCATTCAATCAGAATGTAAGTTACTCTGCAGAATTTCCATTCCTGAGCTGCTCTTGTATCTACAGCATTTACATGACTGGTCCTGTTAAAAGATGACACTTCTGTGGCATGAACATTACTTGCAACTCACTAACTGAAGGCTGAATATTTCCAGGTTTTGCTGCATGTAATCATGGACTATTTCATTACCCAAGGAGGTACAAATATGCAGTGTCCAGTCCCAATTGGGTAAAAATCTTCACTTTTTAAGTAATGATGGAGGGAAGGTGATTGCTGAAGCAACTGAAGATGGTTGAGCCTATGACACTACACTGAGGAACTCCTGCATGTGATGTGTTCCAAGGCTGAGATGATACTGGCCTCAAACAAACAATCACAAGAATGCTTCATGCAAGGTTTGACTCCAACCAGTAAAGATTTTCCTCCCGATTCCCACAGACTTCAGTTTTGCTCAGGCTCCTTGATGCCACACTGGTCAAATGCTGCCTTGAATTTAAGGGCAGTCACTCTCAACTCATCTCTGAAAATTTTAGCCCTTTTGTCCATGTTTGGACCAAAGCTGTAGAGAGGTTTGGAACAGAATGGTTCAGGAGCATCAATGAGCAGGTTGTTGCTGAGTTAGCACTGCTTGATAGCACTGTGTGGTGAACCATCGTTGGTTCCCACTAGGTAGTACTGAGCCAGGGTCTGGCCAGTACTACGAGTATGTATATATGTTGCTGTTGGGGTTAGGGATGGGTTGTTCTACTTGTTGCTGTTGGGGTTAGGGTTGGGCTGTTACACCTGTATCATAGTTATTATGGTACATCCCAGTCGGGCTCCGCCTCCTGGGAGAGGTATAAAGGTCACTGCTCTGTCTGGGACCCCTCAGTCTGGGATCGTGTACTATACATGGTAGCTTCGTTGTAATAGTAAATAAAAGCCTTTATTTCCTTGAGCATCTCAAGCCTCGTGTGTGATAACGCACATCAATTTTATTTACTATTAATTAAACTCACGTCGTTGAAAAAAAGAAAACGATACAGAGAGTATGGAGCAAATGTTAAAACCCAAACGTCTTACACTGGATCCACCTGCAGCGGGCGCCTCTAACACCTTCGACCACTGGTTGAAATGTTTTGAGAACTACCTTGCAGCCTCCGCAGCGGTCACCACAGACGACGACAGACTCCGGGTCCTCCACGCGAGGGTAAGCGACACCGTATATCTCGCGATCCGTGCGGCCACCGACTACACAAGGGCCCTCGAGCTTCTTAAGAAGCGTTACATTAAACCGCCAAACGAGATGCATGCTCGATACCTCTTAGCCACTCGACGACGGCAGCCCGGCGAAACGACGGAAGAGTACGCAAACGAGCTCCTACAGCTAGCCAGGGGCTGTAACTGCAAAGCAGTGTCGGCAGACCAGAACATGAACGACCTCGCTCGAGATGCGTTTGTGGCGGGAATCGGATCATCTTATATCCGACTCAGACTGTTGGAGCAAGGTAATCTTGATCTCACTAAGTCGATAGAACTAGCGGATACGTTGGAGACGGCCTCCAAAAGCCTAGTATAGTATCCCGAAGACCATGTGGAGACAATGTGGCAGGAGCAGTCACTGATCCCTCCTCGTCCCTCGGGTTCGAAAAGCTGCGTGATGGTGTGCCCACACTCGGGCCTGACGACGGCAGCAGCTCCGGGCGGCCCGCGGTGTTACTTCAGTGGGGGAGTGAAGCACACTCGGCAGCGATGTCCCGCTAAAGCTGTGTTGTGCTCCGCCTGCGGTAAGAAGGGGCACTATTCGAAGGTATGCCGATCTAAACTTACTTCCAGGAACAGCAGTGCGGCCTGCGACTCCCCGGAGCCCGGTTCTTCGTCGTCGGCATCGTCGAGGGTTTCGTCCACGTGCAAGGCCAGGACGCCGCCATTACAGTCGACGGAGTCGCAAGAGATGCGCGACCACCAGGGGTCGCTGATTTTGGCGCCATCACCCACGTGCGACCTATGGGAGCAGCCATGTTGGTCGGCACCGACCGCGAACGACCAGCAGGGGTCATCTTCATCTATCTCAGCTGCCTGCAGTGGCGCTCACGAACCAACGGTGGCGTCGATCATCCTGGACCAGGCCAAGCCTCACAGACTCGACAAGTCTATGATGGACATTCAGGTAAACAAACACTTGATTTATTGTCTGTTTGACAGCGGGAGCACTGAGAGTTTTATTCACCCAGACGCTGTGAAGCGGTGTGGCCTCCAGATCCAACCTGTCAAACAGACGATTTCGATGGCATCAAGGTCCCGGTCTGTCACCGTGCTAGGGAGTTGCGTGGTAAATTTAACGGTGCAGGGCACGGTTTACGAGCACTTCAAGCTCCTGGTGTTTCCGCACCTTTGCGCGCCAATACTCCTCAGACTAAATTTCATGGTCCACTTGAAGAGTGTAACCCTACAGTACGGTGGGCCACTCCCTCCGCTTTCAGTGGGAGAACAGCAGCTTCCAAATTGCCCAACGCCTGTAGCCTCTCGACGCTGAAGATTACCACACCCTCCCTGTTCCAGAATCTTGTGCCAGGCTGCAAGCCCATTGCGACTAAGAGTAGGCGTTACAGCGCTGAGGATCGGATCTTCATTCGATCTGAAGTTCAGCGGCTCCTCAAGGAAGGGATCATACAATCTAGCACTAGTCCATGGAGAGCGCAGGTCGTGGTGGTCAAGAGTGGGAACAAACCCCGGATGGTCATTGACTATAGTCAGACCATTAATAGATACACGCAGCTGGATGCGTATCCCCTCCCGCGCATATCTGACATGGTCAACCAGATTGCGCAGTACCAGGTGTTCTCCACCATAGACCTCAAGTCTGCCTACCACCAACTCCCCATTCGCCCAGAGGACCGACAATACACGGCTTTTGAGGCGGATGGTCGCTTGTATCACTTTCTCAGGGTTCCTTTTGGTGTCATCAATGGGGTCTCGGTCTTCCAGCGTGCTATGGACCGAATGGTGGACCAGAACGGACTGCGGGCTACCTTGCCGTACCTGGATAACGTCACCATCTGCGGCCATGACCAGCAGGACCACGACACAAATCTCCTTAAGTTCCTACGCACTGCATCTCGCCTGAATCTGACCTACAACAGGGAGAAGTGTGTTTTTCGTACGCGCCGTTTAGCCATCCTCGGATACGTGGTGGAAAACGGGGTCATTGGCCCTGATCCAGACCGTATGCGTCCCCTCCTTGAACTTCCCCTGCCCACTAGCGCAAAAGCACTGAGAAGATGCTTAGGCTTCTTCTCTTACTATGCACAGTGGGTTCCCAATTACGCGGACAAAGCCCGTCCGCTCATCAAGTCCACCTCTTTTCCCCTAATACCAGAGGCTCGATTGGCCTTTGATAAACTAAAAGCCGACATCGCGAAAGCCACGATGCACGCTGTTGATGAGTCCATCCCCTTTCAGGTGGAGAGCGATGCATCTGATTTCGCCCTGGCCACCACACTTAACCAGGCAGGCAGGCCCGTCGCATTTTTTTCCCGCACCCTCCAAGGCCCCGAAATTCGACATTCAGCGGTGGAAAAGGAGGCCCAGGCCATTGTGGAGGCCGTCAGGCATTGGCGCCATTACTTGGCGGGAAAACGGTTCACCCTGATCACGGACCAGCGGTCCGTGGCGTTCATGTTCAATAACACGCTGCGGGGCAAGATCAAGAACGACAAGATCTTGAGGTGGAGAATCGAACTCTCCACCTATAATTACGACATCATGTATCGTCCAGGGAAACCCAATGAGCCCTCGGATGCCTTGTCGCGTGGAACATGCGCCAGTATACAGGAGGACCGTTTGCAGGCTCTCCATAATGACCTATGCCATCCTGGGGTCACTCGGCTCTACCACTTCGTAAAAGCCCGCAATCTGCCCTACTCGGTGGAGGATGTCAGGTCCATAACGAGAAGCTGTCGGGTATGCGCGGAATGCAAACCGCACTTTTACCGACCTGACCGGGCACAACTAGTCATAGAAACCCTACAGTGCAGAAGGAGGCCATTCGGCCCATCGAGTCTGCACCGACCACAATCCCACCCAGGCCCTACCCCCACATATTTTACCCGCTATTCCCTTTAACCTACACATCCCAGGACACTAAGGGGCAATTTTTAACCTGGCCAATCAACCTAACCTGCACATCTTTGGACTGTGGGAGGAAACCGGAGCACCCGGAGTAAACCCACGCAGACACGAGGAGAATGTGCAAACTCCACACAGACAGTGACCCAAGCCGGGAATCGAACCCGGGACCCTGGAGCTGTGAAGCAGCAGTGCTAACCACTGTGCTACCGTGCCGCCCAAAGTCAAGGCCACTCGTCCCTTCGAAAGACTGAGTGTCGACTTTAAGGGCCCCCTTCCCTTGACAGATCGGAATGTGTACTTTCTCAACATCATTGATGAGTACTCGAGATTCCCTTTTGTTATTCCCTGCTCTGATACATCCGCTGCCACGGTTATCAAGGCATTCCGTGATCTTTTC
Source organism: Mustelus asterias (assembly GCF_964213995.1). NCBI lineage: Eukaryota > Metazoa > Chordata > Chondrichthyes > Carcharhiniformes > Triakidae > Mustelus > Mustelus asterias. Next base: position 92,710 of record NW_027591032.1, on the reverse strand, counting down.
ACCCTGTTCGGGTACCCCTGCTACATTCACAGTGATAGGGGCTCGTCGTTCATGAGCGATGACTTGAGGCAATACCTGCTCTCATACGGGATTGCCTCGAGTAGAACCACGAGCTACAACCCTAGGGGTAACGGACAGGTGGAACGCAAGAATGCTACAGTCTGGAAAGCTGTCTTACTGGCGTTGAAGTCAAAAAGCCTTCCAGTCTCCCGTTGGCAAGAGGTGCTCCCTGATGCGCTCCATTCCATACGCTCACTCCTGTATACGGCAACCAACGCTACTCCCCATGAGAGGCTGTTTTCATTCCCTCGGAAGTCTTCCTCTGGGACCTCATTACCGTCTTGGTTGACGTACTCAGGACCTGTCCTCCTGCGGCGACATGTAAGGGCCCGCAAGTCCGACCCGTTGGTCGAACAGGTCCATCTCCTCCACGCCAACCCTCAGTATGCCTATGTGGCATACCCTGACGGGCGAGAGGACACGGTCTCGATTCGAGACCTGGCACCAGCAGGGGACGTAGAAACCCCTGTCGCTCCCATACCTCCTGTTAGAGACCCCCCAACTATTGTTTCCCCTCCTGACACGGCGCGGGCAGCATCGGGACCATTACTTAACCCTTTTACTCCCGTGTACAGCTTGCCTGAGTCCAGGAGATGGTCATCACTTCAGGGCGTGTTGGAACTCAACGGATTATCATCACCTCGGGGTCAGCCGGCCCGTGAGACTGTGGAGGAACCGTTGGACATCGCCTTGGGGAGAACGCCACCGCGAGTGCCTACTCCGGTGTCATCACCGGTGTTGAGGAGGTCACAACGACGGTGCGGTCCCCCTGACCGTCTGAACTTATAGACTGATGACAAATTATTCTGTTTTTTTTGTACCCCGCCGGCCTTTGTCGTCAAAGGAGGGGTGAATGTGGTGAACCATCGTTGGTTCCCACTAGGTAGTACTGAGCCAGGGTCTGGCCAGTACTACGAGTATGTATATATGTTGCTGTTGGGGTTAGGGATGGGTTGTTCTACTTGTTGCTGTTGGGGTTAGGGTTGGGCTGTTACACCTGTATCATAGTTATTATGGTACATCCCAGTCGGGCTCCGCCTCCTGGGAGAGGTATAAAGGTCACTGCTCTGTCTGGGACCCCTCAGTCTGGGATCGTGTACTATACATGGTAGCTTCGTTGTAATAGTAAATAAAAGCCTTTATTTCCTTGAGCATCTCAAGCCTCGTGTGTGATAACACGCATCACACTGTCGGCATCACCTTCCATCATTTTACTGATGATCGAGAGTAGACTAATGGGATCCTAGTTGGTGGATTAAATTTGTTCTGCTCTTTGTGATTAGGACATACCTGGGCAATTTTCCACATTGTCAGACAGATGTCAACGTTGCAGTCAGAACAGCTCAGGTTAGGAGCTCAGTTGGCTCTAGACCACAAGTCTACAACATCAGCCAGAATGAGATTGCTATGTCAGTCTTTTCTTGATATCACATGGAGTTAATTGAATTACTTCAAGACTGGCATCAGTGATGCTAGGGTCCCAAGGAGGAGGCCTCAATGGATCATTTACTTGGAACCCCTGGCTGGAAGTCAGCTGAAAATGCTTCAGCCCTGTTTTTTGCACTGGCCTCATGATCTTATTGCAATGGGACAGATTCAATCTCTGTCCCAATGCGCTGTGAAAGCCAATCTGCTGCATCGGAATTTCAAATGCTATTTCTGTTTAAGCTGCAAATCAAACCGGAGATCCGGAAGTTTGAAACATGCAAAAAGAAAAAAGGAAGGAACCAGCATGTTTTAGTGATCACAGCAACCATCAGCTGGTGGTTAATAATGAAACCAGAGTCTGTGAAACTTTGTATGTTTTGCAATTACCACATGGACCCCACTATTTATGCAGAGGATCAGTGAGTGCGGTTGTGGCCAGAAAACGTGGATGTGTCACGAATGTGGAAGTACTGTTTTAAGAAATCCATTTCCCATTCAGCAGCCGACTAGGTTTAAGACTGGTAAAGATCTGGGTGGGGTGTGGCTGGTGGGTGGCATGGAGTACAGTGAGAGAGAGAGAATGACAGGAGCACAGTGGTAGAGATAGGCAGAGCACAGGAATATGGGAAGATCACACTGGAGGCAGGGAGGGAAATCATCAGATTGCGCAGAGGATTTGCTGTTGGAAGCAGTCCTGTTTCTTCAGACTCCCCCCCCCCTACCAACCCACCTCAATGCTGCTTTAAAATATATTTAACCGCTGAATTATTCAGCTCTTGCCTCCCTTTCTCACTTGGATTTCTAGGGCCCTGGGATTCAAGCCTGTGGCTATTGGATTCAAATGAATTCTAAAATCTGAAAAATTGACTTTCATTTAAATATAATCAGTGACCCATCTCTGGGGTTGGGTGTTGAATATTTAACTGATTTAACCTCACCCCTCACTCTTTTTCGCCCATTGTCGGGGTGGAAATGAGGTAAAAGTCCCACATACAGTCTGTCCCATTGCTTTACAATAGCTGTCACATTACAGGACTGTTCTCTATCCTATGCAAGTGCAAAGCTAGAACCGATTCTGCAACATTAAACAACGGAAGTAGCAGGAGGCAGTCTTCAGCTGGTTTCTTTTCAGGATTTCACCATTAATTCTCATGGTTTTGTCAGTACAACCAAACGTTTCAATTTGGTGGAAAGCCATGAGAAAGCACAAATTCTACAGATGAGCTCATACTCATAAGATACGGTGCCTCATTTGGTACAAATTCATAGAATATCCTTGAAGCTGGAATAGTTACAAGCACAGGAGACTTGTTGTGTCCTTGTTGACTCTACAAGAGCAATTGAACTACTCCGACCAGCAGCCGCCGCCACCCACCCCCCCCCCCCCCCCCCCCCACCCCCTTCTCCCATAACCCTGCAATTTAAAAACTCTTCTGGTGCTGATCCAATTCCCTTTTGAAACGCAGAATTGAATGTGCTGACACCATACTCTCAGACACTGCATTCCAGATCCTAACCACTCACTACATTAAAAAAAATGTTTCTCACATCTGTGGTACTTTGAATAACCTCCTTAAATCTGTATCCTCTGGTTCTCAACCTCTCCGCTAAAAAGGAACAATTCTCACTATCCGATCTGTCAAAATCCCTTATGAATTTGAATATCTCTTATTATATTGTCCCTCAACTTTCTCTTCTCCGAGGAGAATAAGCTCAGCTTCCCCAATCGTATCCTTATAACTGCAGTCCCCCATCCCCGGAAATGTTCACATAAATCTTTTTTCTGCACTCTTTCTAAAGCCTTCACATCTTTCCTAAAGGCGGTGCCCATTCCTACTTCTTCCAACGCTGAATACCCAAAGGAACAAGAAGCAAACAGAATGAGATCTGCATATCTGTGTAAATATTCTTTCATCCTTTTCACTGGAAGAAATGTATCCCTTCCACCAAAGGCCACACAGTTAGATTTGCCCTACTTAATTAGACTATTTAATTGTGCAACCAGCTTAGCTCAATTTCTTTGCATTGTAATGAATGTCTCAGCATAGATAATTAAATAAACTGATAAATCCCAGCCATGTATTCTGTGGGATAACAATTCCTTCGTTGCAGAACCAGAGGTCAATAAATAATTCAACTACTTAATTTCCTTTTGGAATCATGCATCGCTTTCCTTTGGAGATTGCAAATCAAATGCAGAACACATCAGGATTCATAGAGAAACAAGATCAATCCCTGCCATACTCCATATTGTGCAACGCTATGAAATGTTCTGGTTCCACAATTACAGGACAGGGTTCTGTTTTTAACTGTGAACAGAAACAGAAGCACACTGAACTTTGCACTAAAAGTTGACAAAATTGCACTTAGTTCACCAAATTGTAATCTATTAATGGCAATTTGTAAGCGGGATACCCACACATGTAGCATACACCATCACAATCTCAATCCTGCAGCATTCACTGATACGCAGCAACAACCAGGAGGTAATAAGACTAGGGATCATAGAATCTCTACAGTGCAGAAGGAGACCATTCAGACCATCAAGCCTGCACGGACAACAATCCCACCCTATCCCCATCACCCCACATATTTACCCTGAGATTAGATTTGTTTATAAATTAAAAACCAGAGAGGTCTAGAAGACTCAGTGGGGATTGGAATTAATACTTAGCAATATCAAAAATATACCTCAAAAACTTGAGAGCCATAGCCTTTACTTAATATCTATTATTTGTGAAATGGTTGGAATTACATTCTGCAATCTTACATAAAATCTATGAATAATTTTCCACATCCTAACTTTTCTCAAACACAAAGCTCCAAAGAAGCAAGACAGGAAAACATCAACTAACAGTTAGCTACCTTCTCTCATATGGAATCAGATCCAGCTACAATTGACAAGGTTCACACAAAAAAAAAATTGGATGATAATTAGCTATCGGTCCTGACTAATCCAGTCAGATGGTGCTTTGTTGCGCACCATCTGTGCCTTCCTCAGATTGCACTCTTTCCAGAGTTAGGGTAGTAAATGCTATAACTGAATGGATAGCAATCCTAACAGGAGAGGCAGGATTTTGGTAGACAGGCACAAAAATTCACACTGCCAACCAGCATACTGGCCATTTTCCAGGAGGCAGGATCAGCAGCAGAAGGACTACCCTCCCACAAGCAGCGGGTAACTAGTTAAGGTAAATTAATTGGAAATAATTGGTCTTTTGTGGAGGCAGGCCCCCCTGGGACCAGGTCAGCTTCCTGTAGGAGGCGACCTCCCAGCGGCTTTGACGCCCTCCCTCCCTGCCTGGTCACAGGCTGCTCTGTGGAGGAATCCCTATCCACAATGATGACCTAGTTGCCATGGCCTCACTTCAGTTTAAAAGTTTTAAGAGTGGCTGAGAGGGTGCCTCCATCTTGAGGCCCCATTTCTTCCTCTTATCTGAAAAACGCAACCTGCAACTGCTTCCACGCTACTTGGAGAGCCTCCTTGTGAACCTCCATCTTCAAGAGATTGCCTGCTGTCCTTACAGTGAATCCACTATCTGGCCACTAATTGGTTCATTCAGCGATAAATCACTGCTGGAAATGGGTGGCATGGTGGCACAGCGGTTAGCACTGCTGCCTCACAGCGCAAGGGACCTGGGTTCAATTCCAGCCTTAGGTGACTGTGCGGAGTTTGTACATTCTCGCCGTGTCTGCATGGGTTTCCTCCAGCTGCCCGGTTTCCTCCCTCAGTCCAAAGATATGTAAGTTAGGTGAATTAGCTATGCTAAATGGCCCTTCGGTGTCCAAAGGTGTGTAGATTAGATGGGATTAGCTACAGTAAATGCTGGGTTATGAGAATAGGGCGGGAGAGAAGATAAGACATTCTGACAGAGAGTTGATGCAGAGTCGATGGACCGAATGGCTTCCTTCTGCTGTTGGAATTCTATGACTGCTTCCCACACAGTGCAGGGTCGTGACCCCATTTGACCCCAACATCAGGGTCCTGACCCAAAGACCAAAACACTGCCCCCAGAACTCCCAACATGTTTCAGCATGTTGAAAATTTTTAAAAACTTGCATTTATATTGCACCATTTGAAATTTCAGGACACAGATGGTTCACAGGCAAATAAAATACTTTTGAAGGGTGGTCACTGTTAACACAGAGGAACATGACAATCTGCAAACAGCCAGACTCACAAACAGCATTGAGATAAGTGATCAGATCATCTGTTTCTGTTGCGTTGGTTGATGGACAAACATTGCCCAGGGCACAGAAAACTTCCCTGTCTTTCATCAAATAGCAGATGGAATTTTTTTTACATCCACACAACAAACCACAAGGCTTTGGCCTAACATCTCATCCAGACATTCAGCATCTTCGACCGTATCCTACTGCACTGAAGTTCCAGTCTGGATTTTATGCCGAAACCTCCGCAATAGGGCTTGATAATTAAACCTGATGATTTGCAGTGCTGGAACAGATGTATCAGTACTGCAGGCACAATCTAATAAATCCGTAACACAGCAGAGTCCTTATCTTAAGAAATATAGACCACTAACAATACAAAAAGGTACAGCAATAACAAGAACACTGCATGAGGTAAGCAATAGGAGATTGGGCGGAAGAGGAGAACAAAAATAAGTATAAATTACACAGAAATTATTGCACAGACACGCACCATTCTGTTCAACTAGTTTGTCCTGACGTTTACACACAGAATGGATATATTCTGCTCAACTAATTTGTCCTGATGTTTATACTCCACGCATGTTTCTCATTCCATCTCCCACATTTTAATTTTCAGAATTTCTTTATATTTCCTTTTCTCTCATGTGCTCATCTAGCCTCCTTCTGAAAACATCTAAGCTGTTTGCCTCAACCACTTCTTGTGGTACCAAGTTCCACATTCTATTCACTTTGGAGTGGAGTTTACTGGTAACTATACAAACCCTAGTTCTGGATTCTCCCATGGGTGGAAATGTTGTCTCAACGTCTACCCTCTCTAATCCATTTATCATTTTAAAGACTTCCGTCAGGTTTCCTCTTTGTCTCTTTTCTAAAGGAGCCCCAACCAATTCAATCTTTCCTGATTGCAGTCGAATCTCAGTTCTTATACCATCCTCGCAAATCTTGTTTTGTATTTTCTCCAGTGCTTCCATTTTTATAGTATGGAGATCAGAACAATACTCTAAACAGGGCCTGTTCAAGGTGCAATACAAGTTTAACATAACCTCACTCCAACTGAATTGTATACCCCTGGAATTAAATCCCTGTACTTTGTCGGCATTTTTACTTGCTTTGCTGACCTACAATGCTTTTATTGACATATTCATCTATATCCCTGGATCCCTTTGCTCTTCTACATCATTCTGATTTTTATTTGGTATTTTCTAAAGTATAGGTGATATTTCTACCATTCACGACACAACGCTGGCCACTGATGTAGGGAATTCAGCATGTATCTTGGTCAACCCTAAGCCTGGATCAGTTGGGAGCGTTAGCGGCAGGAAGGGCTTCAGGCTGTAAAACCACCCGCAAAATCCAAATGATGATTGCTATGAATGCAAATGGCAAGCAACAAGCAGGGTCCCTGCCCAAACTGTGTGAGGAATGGGCAAGAATTACCATCCACTAGACAAGGATGGCTGAAGGAGAAAGTGATGTGGAGATGCCGGCATTGGACTGGGGTAAACACAGTAAGGAGTCTAACAACACCAGGTTAAAGTCCAACAGGTTTATTTGGTAGCAAACTGTGAAGGAGAAAGCCCAGAGGAGACGTGAAAAGATGATCAACTCAACATAGCAAGTCTACATGTCAGTAGCTCGACAGGGAGAAGTGGCAAATTGACAGACACGGGGAGAACGTGCATACTCCGCACAGTGACCCAAGCCGGGAATCGAACCCGGGTCCCTGGCACTGTGAGGCAGTAGTGCTAACCACTGTGCTATCGTGCCGCCCCGTTATTCAGCATTTCACCATTCTTGACTTGGAAATATATCACCAATTGGTCAAAATTCTGGAACTCTCTCCCCAAGCACTGTGGCTGTACCTACACCTCAGGGACTGCAGCAGTTCAGCAAGGCAGCTCACTGCCACCTTCTCAAGGGCAATTAGGGATGGGCAATAAATGCTGGTATAGTCAATGATGTCCAGGTCACATAAATGAATTTTTAAAAAATGGATTATCTGAAATCTGGAGATGCCTGAAAACTGACATTTTTATAAGTTGCCAAGAATGAATTATAATTCTTACTATAAATGAGTAAAATAATTTACTGGCTTGCTCAGCTAAATGCTGCATTGGCACAATGGTGTGCCAGGCTAGTTATCAGCTTCACATGCCTGTCCTTTCCCAAGCTCCAAGTGGTTTGAGTGACCCTTATCACCACCCAACCTGGCTCAGCCTGATCTGCCTGACCCGACCCAAAAACCAGCAAGATCCAAAATCTGGTCCGGACTTGGTCCTAAAGTTGCTGGTTTGAGACACCGTTTATCTGTAAGGACCTGACCAGGTGAATATGGGCTCCAGGTGCTGAACAAGCTATACAATTGCATTACGATGAGAGAAAATATCAACCGAATACAAGCAGTGCATTTGGCATCAATATTCAAAGGAAAGATAGACATTCAAGACTATCGAGGAATTAAACTCCTATCAAGATATGGGACAGTCATGGACCAGCGACTGAGAGAAATGGTGCAAATCTGGGGCAGTCAGTTTGGATTCACGTCGAGGCAAGTGATGAAGAAATATCGGCAACGTGAAGATTGTATTCATCAATCCAGAGAAGGCAGGTGACTGGGGTAACAAAGGAGGTAGTCTGGAGACGTGCTAGAATCTATCAATTCCTTGAACAGTACATACTATTACAGGACATATACAAGGAGTGTTAGAAAAGAGGAAGAAACAGTTGGAAGGGGCAGGGGGAGAAAAGAGAGAGAACTTTGATGCCAAAGTTGGATTGCACCAATGATTGGCACTGAGCCCTTTCTCTTTCCAATTGTCATGGATGTTCTGAGCAATTGAGACTCAAAGGGTCATGGTCAATGATGTTTGTGGATGGCATTGAGCTGTGTGGTGGGGATGATGAGAATATGACTGAGTATCTGGAGAACTGGAGAAAAACACTGGAAGACAAAGTTATGAAGATCAGTACACCCAAAGATTTAATATACGGACTGTCAGTTTGAGCCCAGGGAAGAGGATCAGAGTGAAGGTATAAAGGTTATCAGTGAAGACTTGGAGAAAGCGAGTCATTTCAAATACTTGTAGTGGCAGAAGATGGAAATGGAAGTTAAGCAACGGATTAGCTCTGGTTGGACTAATTGGAAGAAGAGCAGTGGAGTGTTATATGACAGAAAACCATTGTTGAAACTAAAAGGAAGAAGACAATTGTAAGACCAACCTTGTTATATGCAAGTATTACAGCAAGAAAAGAGGAACAATGATTGGATACTAGTGAGATATAGATGCTGAGATGAATGTGTGGAGTGAGGAAGTAAAGGACAATAATGGGAACTGGTACATCAGGAGGTCAATGAAGATTGTGGGAGAATGGAAGAAAGTAACCAAGAAGATATTGAAATTGCGTGGCTGTATGTTGCAGAGAGAGAGAGAGAGAGGAAATGTGATGAGGTTAGTGATGGAGATCAGACTGCCAAGAAGGAAAAGAGGAAGACTTAAGATGGAAAGATACTGTGGTGAAAGACTTATAGGCAGCTGAATAGGAAGTGGAATAGAAATCATAGAATCATAGAAACCCTACAGTGCAGAAGGAGGCCATTCGGCCCATCGAGTCTGCACCGACCACAATCCCATCCAGGCCCTACCCCCACATATTTACCCACTAATCCCTCTAACCTACGCATCCCAGGACTCTAAGGGGCAATTTTTTTTTAACCTGACCAATCAACCTAACCCGCACATCTTTGGACTGTGGGAGGAAACCGGAGCACCCGGAGGAAACCCACGCAGACACGAGAAGAATGTGCAAACTCCACACAGACAGTGACCCAAGCCGGGAATCGAACCCGGGACCCTGGGGCTGTGAAGCAGCAGTGCTAACCACTGTGCTACCGTGCCGCACACCGGAATGGGTGACTGACTGGGAGGAAATGAAGAGGGATGATCATCCAGCATTATGACGATCCTAAGCGAAATGGGAGAAAATTATAGAAGAGAAAATGTTTCTACTTTTCCTACCAATGTACATCATTTCACATTTATCCATGTTAAAGGTCACTTGTTAATTAATTACCGATTCTGTAAGTTTTCTAATGTGTCTTCTTAAATTATTTTGCATGATTCTTCAGTTTTCACTGGACCCACCAGTTTGGTATCATTTGCAAATTTTGATAGAGTTATTCATTCCCAAGTCCAAATCATGAATGTAACAACTTGCCTCAGCATTGGTCTTTGTGAAACACTACATTCTGCTTAACTGAATAATTACCCTTTACCCTACTCATTGCTTTCTATTTTTGTTAGCCAATGTGCTGTCCAAGTAATTCTATCTAGTTGATTAAGCATCATTTAGCTTTTATAATCCATGCTGACTGTTTTTTGTTACATTTTCTATCTCTCAATTGACTTCTTTTACTGTGGGTTCCAGTATCTTTCTGTGATGATGCTGTCCCTTTAAGAAATTTATATCATGTTTCTTGTGAGGGGTATGTTTAAAAATCAGTGCTGTTTTACATGGTACAGATTTGTCTGGGCACCTGGCAGCTCACATGCTGAGAACGCAGGCTAATAATTGATTTTAGCCAGGGATGTGTTTGCTTTAATTAATGCATTTTTGTTTACTTGTTTTTTTTTCTCCAGGATTTCGAAATAGAATTTTGTTTAGGTTGATTGACAGAGTCATGTGCTTAAGGAGAGGAACTAACCTTACAGGGAAAAGCAGGCAGATACTGCCAGGTTCTGAAAGAAGCAAGAGGTGGCTCTGTCTCTTTCTCTCTCTCTGGAGGCTGCTGTTTGGGGCCTGCTAGGAGAATTAGGTATTTTTCTCTCTCTCTCTCTCCAGAGGTGTTCTTGAGGCTCGAGGACTAGTGGCCCAAGTACAAGGAAGTAAGCCCGTGCATTGCAAACTGAATTTGAAGAGGGAGTTTAAGTCTATAAGAGGAATATTACTTAAATTGAAACTAATAGAGATAGGTTAGCAGTTAAGAATTGTACCTTGTCATGTTTAAGTATTTCAATTGGTAAAAGTTAAGCTACTTCACTTGTTATAGTTAAACTGTATTGTGAAATAAAGTTTATTTTGATAAAAGCTTCCAAGTGTGTCAGTAGAATCACACCTGTAATTAAACACCTTATTCTCATACTAATGCCAAAATAGGAAAACTGTTGGGGTCTAGGCAGGCTTCATTACATACTTTGGAGTTTCCAATCTGGTACCTTACCATTTGTTAAATGTGACATTAAGCTTCCTGGTCTATAGTTCTCATCTCTTCTTTTACAAATAGGAACAACATTTGTTACCCACCTAGAAATAAACCACCCAAAACCCTCAGTTAGGTCCCAGTCTGTCACTCCAAGATATCTGTTGCTACTGGAGTAATTAGACAATAACGGATACCTTGGAGATATCATGGTTATTTAATTGAGGTGCTCAGCTGTCAAAGTTTAGAAAAGTTTGGAGATGATATTACTGAGCTGAAGTCACCCCAGCACAACTGTTACTTGTCAACATGTTCCATATAATTTAATGAGAAACTCTGTCCACTTGCTATTTTGGTGCTGGGAACCTAGTGTGTTCATAACCTGCAAGGATACTCATACCATAACACTTGTGATTGGGATGTCATTCCTGCAATCTCACAGAAAGCATGACAAGCTGCCAGGATATTGTTTAAAAATACGAAGTCTATAAATACAGAAGATGTAAACAGTGGGTAACAGTGATTTAAACTATAAAAAATGCAGAGTGAATCTGCATAATAAATTCCTTGTTTTTAGTAAACCGCATTTAATATTGGTATTCTTAAAATAACTTTGCAATTTAGACTACTCTAGATTTTAAAGCAATTAGTACTCTATTTCAAACTTTACAAATGTTAAAACAAAGGTAAGGGCCTTCCGACCTCAAGAAGAAATTGTGAACAACCATATAACCCAAAATACCAGCCTGAGAGAGAGAAGGTTCTCAACTTGTCTGTCATCATTAGGGCTTTAAAGGTCGTAGTCAGGGTTAGAGGAGAGACCAACAATTTGTGTTACATTTAATCTGCTACAGCATCATAGAGATAGGAACAAAATTCAGTCTGCAGATTGCACTGCATACAACCCATAACCCTTCCTCATCTTGCTGCAATTGGCAGCTTACAAAAGTAACTGCCTCACTCGGTATAGGAGCAGCAACAGATTTAAGACAAATGGCAACTAGGGAGAATAAAAACAATGTGCGTGAATCCATGAAGTTCCTTTCCATGAGCACAGCACTTTTTGATAAGGTGAGCCTTAATAGCAACTGTGAGCAGATTATTTAATGATGGGGAAGGAGGAAATCACAGTGAGCCCAGTTCCTATCCTCAATGTGTCACATACTGGCAATCCAGAAGGGTTCTACATATAGCAAGCCATGAGAAGGGACCCTGGTTGATGTTCCCTCTTCCAATACAGAGACAATTAAGCGAGCTTCAGCACCTCTTCCCTCACTGATCAGATCACCTAATCCCAGGACAGGCTGACAGTTGAGCTTGGAAACTTGCTGTTCTTCCCATCTCAGATGACACACTGGAAAGACATTTCATTTATGTTATAGAGGATGGTGTGGTGATGGCGTACCGACATTTGGTGCCACAGAGCAGAGGATATAGACGTGACGGCCTTCATTCCAAATTCAAGTTGGAGGAGGCTGTATGGTAAGCATCATGGTCATTGTGCTGCACGAGCAACTCAAGAGTTCAAACTGGGTTCAACACAACTGGTCAGGAATTGGCTAGCTCCAAACCAAAAAAGTCAATGGAAGCTTCTGAGTTGTTCTAACTACTCAACTACTTCATTAACACCCTTACAGGAAGGGAATTTGACACACCTTGCCAGGTGGATCTCATGCAACACCAGCCCACGCTGGGGGTGGGGGGGGGGGGGGGGGTGGGGGGGGGTGGGAGGGAAAGGAAAGGATTCCATGTACTTCCATGAGCAAGGACCTACTCTCAGATTATATGAATGGGTGCTGAAAGATCAATACAATATGAACTGCAGCAGACATTAAGATAATTTGCTTTCTCAGTTTTGTAAACTAAGTTAGGCTTTAGGTGACGCAAAATACTGCAGATGCTGGAAACCTGAAGTAAACACAAACAGAGAATGCTGGAAATACTCAATAAGTCAGGCAGCATCTGTGGAGAGATGGAACCAAGCCCATGCTGTTGGCTGAACTACATGCTAGCCATCTAGCCAGCTGAGTTAACCAGCTCTCTTGATAGGTTAGAGAAAGAGAAATTATTTTCTCTGGTGGAAAGTCCAGAACATGGAAGTAGAGCATTGAAACGGGACATACTCATTCAGGGGTGATGTTAGAAAGCACTGCTTCACCCAAAGGGTAATGGAAATCTGGAACTCTGCCCAAAACAGATGTCGAGGCTCAGTCAACTAAAGGTTGATCAATATTTGTTAAGCAAGGGAATTAAAGGTCATGCAAAGGTGGAGGCATTATTTTCCAGTGGGCCCAGCCATACAATCTCTGTGACAACTCTATAATGATCTACACTGTACCTGGTTTTAGTATAAAACAGGTCAGCCTTTTAAAGCCAGCTATGTCTGCTCATTTTTGCTTATTTTAAATGTCAAAACTAAAGTTTAAAGGATAAAAGCAAATTACTGCAGATGTTGGAATCTGAAACCAAAAGAGAAAGTAGATGCTGAGACTTTCCAGTATTTGCTCTTTTGGTTTAAGTTTAAAGAACCTCATCACTCAAATTTTATTGGTCCAGTTTCTCACTGAATAATTCAAGCAATTCTGAAAATTCTCTCCTTTCCCAAAAGGCTGTGGGGGAAAGGGAAGGGAGGCGGGGATGTCACTGGAAAATTTTAAAACTGACATCAATAGGTTTCTATTAGGTAAACGTATGAAGGAGCAGCGCTCTGAAAGCTCATGATTTCCAAATAAACCTGTTGGACTTTAACCTGGTGTTGAGAGATTTCTTACTGTGCCCACCATAGTCCAACGCCGGCATCTCCACTTCATGATCAGGAACAAATCAATATTTTTTTTAAAAGTACAATTATACTAGGGAAAAGAATGGGGGGAGGGGGTCAGGAACAATGAGAGCCCCTTTAAAACTGATAATGGGGATATTAATAATGAAAACAAGAAAATTGTAGACACATTAATTACTTTACAGTATGGGAAGAGAATAGCATGCTTGATGTCCCAAGGAAACTAATACTGTATAGCTCCCAAGAAACAATACTTTTCACTGTATCCCAGTACACGAGACAATCATAAATCAAAGCAATGTTAACATGAGTAAATTAACACTAATGCAAGTGTGACAAATCCTGAGGCCAGAAAGTTTTCATCCTAGGCTTTTAGAGGCAATGGTGGACATGTTGCAGATGCCCTCCTTATGATCTTCCTAAGTTTTCTTTCAAGAACCATCGCTAAATAGGAAAATTGTACTTTCTACTCTTTAAGAAAGGTGAGAGGGTGAAACCAGGGCCCGGTTAGCTTAAAATCCGTTGGAAGAAAAATACTAGACACTATAATTACCTGGTAAGACCTCAAAAATTCCCAGTTGTTTTTTTAGGATGATAACGTCATAACAGATACAACCAAAATCATAAAGGCTAATGGAATGCTGGCCTTTATATCTAGAGTGTTAGAGTACGAGGGATTAGAAGTCATACTTTAGCAATAAAGCATTGGTTAGACCACACCTGGATCAGTTCTGAGCATCTTGCCTCAGGAGACATATATTGGCCTTGGAGACAGGTTTGCTCGGAATGATAGCTGGATTTCAGGGGTTAAATGGTGAAGAGAGATTGCACAAATCAAGGATGTATTTTTTGCAATTTTTAAGTTTAGAAGGTTGATCCAAGTTTACAAGATATTAAAAGGGAACAGGTAGTGTAGGTAGAGAGGAACTATTTCCACTGGTTGAGAAATCTAAAGACTTGGGGGATATAGCATTAGATTTTGAGACAGGCTTTTTAGTAGTGAAGGTAGGAAACATTTCTACATGCAAAGGAATTCTCTTCAGTAATTGGTAGTTGATGCGGAGTTAATTCTTAATTTTAAATCTCAAATGAATAGATTCTGTTTACCAAAGTTATTAAGGGATATGGGGAAAAAGGCGAGTCTATGGAGTTGGGTCAGAGATCAGCCATGATCTAATTGAATGGCAGTGAAACTGCATCAAGGAGTTATCAGGCCTACTCCTATTCCGGGTTGCTAACCAAAATGTGTAATGTCTGGGTTGCAGTAGGTTGTGTAATCCCAGCACAAAAATTTCCAAACCATTCAGCGTCTGCATCAAAAGGCAACATATTCCATAATTAAAAAGCACTTAACACTGTCAAGAAAATATCAAGCATTAAGCTGCAATTATACTTTTTGAAACAGCGCCAACATATACTCAAGAGAAAATGTTTCCTTAATTGCAGGCATTTGCGGGGTCATGATTTTTTTCTTTCATTTGTCTTTTTTTTCAAAAGAAAATTGGTAACATATTGGTGGTTTAAATTAATCTTTTAAATGTAGTGGAGAATGTATTGTTAAAAAAAGTAGTAATGCCATCTCCATCCATTTCAGCATCACCCACCTTCCAATAACCTCACTGCTTATGCTTCTTTTGAAGCTTGATTTTTCCCTTATTGCCATTATTTATTTTGAATCCCCATTAGTCCATTTAGGCGTCAGCCCCGACTCACTTGATAGCAATCTTCCCTCTCGAGTCGGAAAGTTGTGAGTTCAAGTCCCACTCCTGAGACTGGAGGACAAAACCTCGGTTGACACGCTAGTGCCGTACCAAGGGAATGCTACAGAGAGTCGTTTTGAGTGAGATGTTGAACTGAGGATCTGTCTGTCCCCTCAGATGGATGAAAAGGATTGCATGGCACAATTTCGAAGAAAAGCAGAGAGAGCTCTCTCTGGTGCCCTTGCTAATATTCATCTCTTAACTAATGTCAATAAAACAGATGTTTTGGCAATCTTCCATCTCACAAGACAATGGTTTGTGCCATGGTTGTCAAGTCAATGTTAAACATCGCCTACACCCACTCTGGCAAGGCAGTCTCTACTACAGATTAAGACATTGGGCTGAAAAGGTGCAGGATTTGCTGCCCTCTGTTTTTCCTGAGCTCTCTCCATGGCTAATTGAACTTTCCATTTCATCTCATCTCTTACAATTCCCCTCCAGTCAACCTCCCAAGGTCACAGCCGTTGGCCACATTCTCCCAACTGTCTGTGTCAATGTCTGTCATCTTCATACCTCCCTTGCAAATGTCCTTATAATGGAGGTATGGATACCGTAGAGAAAGCTTTTGGGTAGACAGTCATCATTCCCCAATAAACATGGCCGTGCCAGTGCAGATGGCTTTGGCTGAGCAATGAGCATATGCTGATGGAATTAGCACACTTCAGGGCCTACGAGTTGATGACCTTGTCCTGCCAAGAGATATCGAGGATAGACCAGAGATAACAAACATGGAAACCATACAACCTTTTCTCCTGCTTAACATTTGTTGCCCAGGACTCACTACTATAGAAAAGTGTGAAGATGCAGGCTTTGTAGATTTCTTCTTTATCAGTTTGCTATTGTTCCCCACACTCTGGTGTCCTGACCAATATTTATCCCTCAAATATCATTAAGCAGATTATCTGGCCATTATCTCACTGCTGTTTCTGGGTCCTTGCTATGTATAAATTTCCTACATTATAAAATGACTATGCAGTTTCTGGGGCCATGCTATGTGCAAATTTCCTACATTACAAAAGTGACGATGCTGTTTCTGGACCTTGCTATGTGCAAATTTCCTACATTACAAAAATGACTATGCAGTTTCTGGGGCCATGCTATGTGCAAATTTCCTACATTACAAAAGTGACGATGCTGTTTCTGGACCTTGCTATGTGCAGATTTCCTACATTACAAAAGTGACTATACTTCAAAAGTACTTAACTGGCTTTGAAGTACATCGGAAGGTTGTGAGGTCATGGAAGCTTCTATATAAAATACAGGTTCTTACTCTAATTGACAAATGTAATGAACGCAACAGGAACAACAAGTGATGAAGTCATTGTTTGATTAATATGCCCCTATAGTCACTATACTATTAATACCAAACTGAGGCAAAAAGTACAACAAATTATAACCAGATTATAAAAGATCATGCAGCAGGTTGGGATATGACAGTAAATTAGCATTATTTGTCAAACATGAAGTACTGTCTTTTGGATGAAAGAGTAGTAGGGAAAACTGGCAGGATTTTAAAATGGAAAGTTGGCGATCATGATGTGCAGCTATAGAAATCATTTGTGGAGGCAGCACAGGATAATGCCACAAAATTAAAAAAAACAAATCCTCAACTAGTACTTGACCTTGGTTAGGCTGCAGTTGGAACAGTCTTGGGCAACATGATAGGAAGGATGGCAAATCAATGGCAAGGGATTTTACCAGGAATGAGAAGTTAAGAGTATTTTTAAATTTATTTGCTGGATATGCACCACTAGAGTCCATGTTTAGTGCTCACCCCTAAGGTGGTGATACAATTGAGTTTGCTACGCCACCTGAGAGAGAATTTAAGAGGTAACCATTTTGGTGTGGCACTGGAGTAACATTATAGGGCAGACCAAGTAAGGAAGAGCAAATTTCTTTCCCAAAAGGAGTTTTTTAAAAAGATGATCATAGAATCCTACAGTGCAGAAGGAGGCCATTCAGCCCATTGAGTCTGCACCAACTACGATCCCTCCCAGGCCCTATCCCCAAACCCCATGCATTTACCCTAGCTAGTCCCCCCTGATACTAAGGGGCAATTTAGCATGGCCAATTCACCTAACCCGCACATCTTTGGACTGTGGGAGGAAACCGGAGCACTCGGAGGAAACCCACACAGACATGGGGAGACTGTGCAAACTCCACACAGACAGTGACCCAAGGCTGGAATTGAACCCGGGTCCCCGGCGCTGTGAGGCAACAGTGCTAACCACTGTGCCACCGAGCCCCCTTTCTGACAGCTTTATGGTTACTATCACTAATACCAACTTATTTGCATTTCAGACTTGGAAAATCAGGACAACTTGAATGGAGAACACTGAGCAAAGTTAGCAGGAAAACTTCAAACCCTGACAGCAGGGCGCCACTGATAAATGACAGAAGGCCTGCCCAAACTACAAAATGTTGTTTACAGAATCAAATCTGAAGATAGACAATTACGCAATTAGGTCCAGGAAGTAATTAGTAGCTGTCCGACCTGCCCACCAATTACTGAGAATTTTGACCAGAGTTACTGTGCCCCACAGCCAGCCCAGTGCAAAGCAAAACTATATGTCACGGTGCTGCATTGCCAGGTTTCCTTGCTGCAGTGTGGTTGGGCAGAAAGATCTTGTGCAAATTGACACTGGACAGCTCTAATCAAAGATAAATTCCAATTTAATTACTGGGGGGGGGGGGTGCAGAAAATCTGTTGTGTATCATAAAGCTTTGTGGGCTAGACTATTTCAAAACTGTAGTTAGCAATGGCACAGCTAAACCAGCAATGCACAGGCTGTTAAGCTAAATGTGATTGAATGTGTTGGAGATATTCATGGATAAAATAGTAATTAAATCCCACATTCTTATGCAAAGAAAAGGGCACCCAACCTGGATAAAAGAGAGGGTTCCATTCCTGGAAAGCTATTAAATCTCCTTGACACATTCAACTCCAATTTCTGATACTGGGTAATGATAACAGGAATATTATAATAGTGTAGATTATACTTACAATACAGGTGCCTTTCTGTAGATATTATAATACAGGTCTGTAAATTTGCATAAACAGAATCTAACAGTGATTCCCATCCAAGCAACTGGCTATTAATATATATTTTTTTCAACTATGCAGTAAAGCTTCACAACAAAACCGATCCACGGGACTGCAAGGACACAAAATAGAATATTTAATTGCAAAAAACAAATACCTGAATTCTCGGATCGACTTCTTCCTCCTCTGCCACTTCTAACTTCTCATTCTTTTTCGACAACCCGTCCATTTTGCTGCTTAATTATTTATATTTTACAGAAATATTGTCTTTTACAAAGTCCAAGATGGGACTGCAAAGCTAAATGGGGGCGGGGGGGGGGGGAGGAGAGGGAAGCAGAAAGAGAGGAAAAGCGGGGCAAAGTCAGTAAGGTTTGGCCCAAATATCACTGAAAACTGAGGCGGGCACGACGCCTCTCTCCCCGCCAGAAACATCTGGAATTCATCCTCTGGCTGAAAACCAGGCTCCAAGTCAACTAGGGAAGCGAAGAAAAAATCTCCAGGCGTTTTAAAACAAAAAAAAATTCCAACGAATCAGTCAAGGTTCGGTCAGATGCCCGCCCTCTCGGTCTCAGAAAGTCCTCGATACGACCAGCAGCAGGAAAATATATTTGTAAATAGACCTATCTGCACATTCTGTGCGGATATAAAAAGAGGTTCCGCTCCCGGACAACAGGGAGGTTCAGCTGCTGCTATTCCTGTCACTGGGGTTTCTCACTTCACTTCAGTGCGTCGCCGCTCCGCCCCTTCCTCTGGAGCCGCTCTTGTTCCAACCGCTTTGTTCCAGCGACCCACAGGCTCTCAAACCGTCACACGATCAAGCTCTCAAACCGTCACACCCCCCTTTCCTCCTCAAACCGACCCCTATGCCCCTCAAACACAACCACCCCCTTAAACCCATCCCTACCCCCTCCCTCTCAAATCTACCTCTTTACCCACTGAAACCTACCCCTATCCCCTCA
This sequence comes from Mustelus asterias, assembly GCF_964213995.1. Classification (NCBI taxonomy): domain Eukaryota; kingdom Metazoa; phylum Chordata; class Chondrichthyes; order Carcharhiniformes; family Triakidae; genus Mustelus; species Mustelus asterias. The sequence continues at coordinate 73,308 of NW_027591032.1, read as the reverse complement.
AACCCACCCACCCCTAGCTTCCTCAAACCCACCCACCCCATCCCCCTGATATCCACCCCTTCCCCCTCATATACACCCCTACCACCTCATATACACCCCTTTCCCCCTCATATCCATCCTTCCCCCTCATATCCTCCCCTTCCCCCTCATATTCCCCCTGATATCCACCCCTTCCCCCTCATATACACCCCTTCCCCCTCATATTCCCCCTTCCCCCTGATATCCACCCCTTCCCCCTCATATACACCCCTACCACCTCATATCCACCCCCATATACACCCCTTCCCCCCTCATATCCACCCCTTCCTCCTCATATCCACCCCTTCCCCCCTCATATGCACCCCTTCCCCCCTCATATTCACCCCTTTCCCCCTCATATCCATCCCCTTCCCCCTCATATCCACCCCCTTCCTCCTCATATCCACCCCTTCCCCCTCATATGCACCCTTCCCCTTCATATGCACCCTCTTCCCCCTCATATGCACCCTTCCCCTTCATATGCACCCCTTCCCCCTCATATGCACCCCTTCCCTTATATACACCCCTTCCCCCCTCATATCCACCCCTTCCTCCTCATACCCACCCCTTCCCCCCTCATATGCACCCCTTCCCCCCCTCATATCCATCCCCTTCCCCCTCATATCCACCCCCTTCCTCATATCCACCCCTTCCCCCCTCATATGCACCCTCTTCCCCCTCATATGCACCCTTCCCCCTCATATGCACCCCTTCTCCCTCATATCCACCCCCTTCCTCCCTCAAACCCTCCCACCCCCTTTCCCCTCAAACTCACGTTTTCCCTTTCGCCCTCAAACTGCGAGATCTCCCCCCCCCCCCCCCCCGCATTCACGTCCAACCTTTTGCATTTAGCATCTTTTCATTTGCTCCAACGTCTATTTCTTTGAAATTTCGTTTCTTTTTATTCCAAGTCCCTTATGTGTGTTTTTTTTGGATTAGAAATAACGGGCTGGATTGCATCATGGCTGCCACTGCTGCCTTTCTTCATTGCAATACAACCAGAGTGCTGATTCACAGGAGGTGTGTGTGTGTGCTGGCGAATGTGTCTCTACTTTTGCCACCCGGCATTGGGATCAAGCGAGCTGGGTCAGACATGAAGCAGAGCAGATGCCAGTGTGAAAGCTCACGCACTGACCAGTCTGAGTCAGAGGGCTGTGGGACCGAATCCCCCTTCAAAGATACTCGAACACGAATTCCTAAGGCTTGAGACACGACTGAGGGAGTGTGCCGTCCTTCGGATGGGAGATATTGAACAGACTGCCCTTTCAGCCGAGTAATAAAGATTACCTTGGCACGGGTTTAAAGGAAAGCAGTTGGTGTTCTCTTTGTCCTGTCCCTCAAACAAATTAAAGAAAAAATAAATATTTAATCTGCTCGTTATCACATTGCATTTCAAAAGTATTTTATCGGCAGCAGAGCACTTGGGTTGGATGGGAAGAGCGATATAAACTGAGATCATGAAAGGTGCTATGTAGAAGCGAGCCTCTCTTTTTGGGTCCGTGCCTTTTGAGTGCTGCTTGAAACGAAACCGACTCCATCGAGTCAATGTTTCAAGCCAGCAGGGGCAGTAGTCTTTCACTCCACCATCGAGACACCGAGCAGAAGTAGAAAGGCAAATTAGTATTCACTGTTTCAGTTCCTCCCTGGATTCATTATATCAATGAAATATAGAATTTAAAACAAAATCTTACCGTGGCAGATGATAATGCACAGAGCAGAATATCAGAGAGCCTGAAAGTCTCTTGCTTGTGGTGACAACATTCAATTAATTACCTGCACTTCAATTGTAACATGGTTTGTATTGGAGTAAGATTACTGTACATATGCAGTGGGAATTGTTAATGGAGATGTCTACGGATAGGTTTATAGTTTCAGTCTCCTTTACACCTTTGTGGAAATCCTCTATTGAGGTTGTTAATGTTAAAATACACATGCTAATGGCCAACAAGTTGAATGTGTGAGAAATATCACCATTAATCAATACAAGGTACTGAAAAACTGACAATTAAAAAGCTTCTTGATTGAATCTTTTCCTCAGTTAATTAAACTCCATCACACTTAACAACAGCAAAGTTGTCACAAGCAGGCTTACAATGAAGTTACTGTGAAAATCCCCTAGATCCCACACTCCGGCACCTGTTCGGGTACACTGAGGGAGAATTTAGCATGGCCAATGCACCTAACATCTTTCGGACTGTGGGAGGAAACCGGAGCACATGCGCCCTCTGCACAGACAGTGATCCAAGATGGGAATTGAACCCAGGCCTCTGATGCTGTGAGGCAGCAGTGCTAACCACTGTGCCACCCTGCCATCATTTTCATTTATATAGCCTCTTTAACAGAATAAAATACGCCAAGGTCACAGAAGTGTTATGGGATAGAACTTTACATGGTGATATGTAAGGGGATATTAGGGCAGGTGACCAAAGGTTTGGTCAAAGAGGTAAGCTTTGAGGAACATCTTAAAGGAGGATAGAGGTCCACTGACTCATCTTAATTCTTCTTCAGCGGATTTGTGTTAACCTGTCTATCTAGAGTGATTGAAGGCCATAAGGGCAGAGAAAGTTAACATTTGGATGTACTTGGAACAGACAATGGGGTCCAATGCAAGGGGTAAGAATGACAATACCTTTGCAGGGAAAGGAACACACAGAAAAAGGAGCCATTAGCACCCACTCATGGATGTTGTCCAGATTTTGCTGCATGTGAGTATGGACTGCCTTATTGTCTGAAGGATGATGAGTGGAGCCGAATGCTATGCAACAATCAGGAAACCAGCCTCCCATCCATTGACTCTGTCTACCCTTCCCGCTGCCTCAGCAAAGCAGCCAGCATAATTAAGGACCCCACACATCCCAGACATTCTCTCTTCTACCTTTTTCCTTCGGGAAAAAGATACAAAAGTCTGAGGTCACGTACCAACCGACTCAAGAACAGCTTCTTTCCTGCTGCTGTCAGACTTTTGAATGGACTTACCTTGCATTAAGTTGATCTTTCTCTACACCCCAGCTATGACTGTAACACTACATTCTGCACTCTTTCATTTCCTTCTCTATGAACGGTATGTTTTGTCTGTATAGCGTGCAAGAAACAATACTTTTCACTGTATGTTAATACATGTGACAATAATAAATCAAATCAAATCAAATCAGTTCAATTCCTGTCAACATTCTTGGGGCTGTCATTGAACAGAAACTAAACTGGACTTGGCATATAAATGCCATGGCTACTTGAACAGACCAGAGGCTGAGAATACTGCAGCGAGTGGCTTATCTCCTGACCACCCAAAGCCTCTCCACAAGGCACATGTCAGGAGTGTGATGGAGCGATCTCCACTTGCTTGGATAGGCTGTAGCTTCAACAACTCTGTACTCATCCATCTGTCATTTCCATATGAATTATCACAAGGCACAAAACAAAATTCCTGATATATATATATAAATACCTCATGTCATTTTGTCCATTGTGCCAATCCATTCTGCAGTTTCTCAGGAGATTAGCTAGACCAAAAAAACTAAAAAGAAAATAATACAAACCGAGCAGATGAAGCAGAATTTCAAAACGCCATTTAACAAAAATGAATTCCCAGAATATGGGTGTTATGATGGCGATGGGGGATCATCAATAGATCTCCCAGTGGGCCTCATAAAGTATAAGCTCCCCTATTAAGTGAGTGGAGGTTCACCCAATAGGGAAGGAGCAGTGGGATATTTAAAACCAGCTGGCTCCACTCAGCCGGCAGTCGAAAGACTTTGGGACTAACTCACATACTATAGCCACCAAACGGCACTTTGAGCACATTGTCAATAAAGGGTGATGGGGATGGAAGATTGGCCTCAGTAAGTTTATTACATTGGCGACAAGGAGTAAAGTGAGTTTTTTTCTTCCCTCCAGACCATCATTCCTGTCAAGACAAGTAATCCTCTGGGAAAAAAATGCCTCTTTTTGGTAAATGTGAAGCCTATGATGCAAGCATTGAAGACTGGGCCTAATGTGCAGAATATGTGTGTTACTTTTTTCGGGTCAACAATACTGAGGAGGACAAGAAGCAGAAAGTCATCCAGTTGATGCCATATGGGGTCCCAACCTTCAGTGTAATAAAAAGCCTGACCTGCCCCTGACTCCAAAATCTTTAATGAATTGGTCGACTTGGTTAAAGGTTATTATGACCTGAAATCTTCCATAATACTCCAGAGATATCACTTTGCACGGTAGGGTGAACACCTGGTGAATCTGTCACTGAATTTCTGACCAGATTACAAAAATTGGCAAAGCACTGTCAATTCAGGCTACCCCTGAATGACATGTTGCAAGATAGGCTGGTCTTTGGAATTAAAAATGTGATAGGCTGAAAAGAATTATTGGTAGAACCCAATTTAAGTCTAAAGAAGGCCATTGAGATAGCTCTATCATTGGAGGATGCAGAGAAAGGAGCTCAGGAACTACAGGGCACATCAGACAGCAGTGTCCTCCGACTGGCAGGAGAGGCCTCATGCAATATCTATCCCTCAACCGAGAGCAATGGATACTGATAAAATATCTCAGTGTCCCTGGCAGCAGTGGAGCCCAAATCACATCACCAGGCAGTCTAGGGAAGAAGGGACAGCCTTCAGACACCTAGCGGCTGTATTCCAGAAGATTGTAGATGCCAGATGGAGGACAATTGGAAGTGTTGCAGAAGACCACAACCGAGGCAAAGATATAAGGACAGTCAAAATGTATGCTATTTTGAAAAAAGGCCAAGGCCAGTCAGTACCAGACCGTACCTTGCAGGTATGCCACAACCAAGAACAGGGACAATGCAATTAATAGCATCCTCACGACAAAGGTTGTCCCCATAATGATGCAGTTGTTAGTAAATGGAAGTTTCCCTGATGTTTCCCTTAAAAATGGAAGTGGACATGGAACTTGGTCTCTGTTATCAGGGAGCAGACTTAAGATCAGCTCTGGACTGGTATTCAGCTCCTGAACTTAGAAAACATTAAGGCCAGGCTGCCCACCTACTAAGGGGAAGCATTGCAGATAAAAGGCGCCATGGCGACCCTAGTGCATTACAGGCAGCAATCGGCTCAACTTCCACTCATCATTGTACAGGGACAAGGATTTGTCTTAAGGGAGCAATTGGCTCCAGCACATCAGTCTGAACTGGCTGGAGACCTTCAGGCTGGGCATGGAGGTACTGTACAAAATCATCAATAAGTACCCCCAAGTTTTCCAGGAAGGGCTTGGAAAAATAAAGGGAGCCAAAGCTAAGATCGACGTAGACCCCAATGCTGCGCCTAAATGTTTTAGAGTGAGACCAGTTCCATTCTCCGTAGTGGAAAATGTAGAGTTGGAATTGGAACACCTGGAAAAGTTGGACATAATAAGACCTGTACAATTCACAGAGTGGGTTGCACCTGTTGTTCCAGTCCTTAAACCAGATAAGTCATTCCAACTTTGTGGAGACTGTAAGCTTTAGGGCTAGTAAACTTGACAGATACCCATGCCCCATATTGAAGACCTGTACGCCAGGTTAACTGGAGGCCAAGCATTTTCAAAGTTGGACATGAGCCATATCTTCAATTTGAATTAGACAAGCCTTCCTGAAAGTATATGACAATTAATATGCACAAAGGCCTGTACGAGTAGACTCACATGCCCTTTGGGGTCTTGTCTGTATCCGTCGGTTTTCAACAGGTCATGGAGAACATGCTCCAAGGGTTACCTCAAGTAGTGTTGTACCTGGATGATGCCTTGTTCACAGCAACTTGGAATGCAAACGCCTAGCAAACCTAGAAGAAGTCATACACTAATTCCTGGTGGTCAGAATATGCCTGAAAAGTGAAAAATGTGTCTTCAAAGCAAGTGCTGTGACATCTTTGGGCTATCGGGTGGATGACAAGGGTCTTCATCTGGTGGAGGACAAGGTGAGAGCCACTAAGGAATTGCAATTCCAAGAAACCCCACGGACTTGAAATCCTTCATGGGGTTAGTGAATTATTACGGGAAGTTTATTCCTACCTTAGCTTCTTTGCTGGACCCCTTGCATACCTTACTACAGAAACATTAAATGTGGTCTTGGGGGATACCACAACCAGAGGCTTTCAACAGTATTAAACAGAAACTTTTGCCCTCTAATTTATTGGCCCATTTTGACCCCAAAAAACACCTTATCTTGACATGCGATATCTCCCCTTACAGGGTTGAGGTGGTACTGGCACATCGCTGGAGAGATGGGACAGAGAAGCCTATTGCATACCCATCTGGGACCCTCTCAGACACTGAGTAGAGGTATTCCCAGATTGAGCAAAGGAGTTGGCAGTTGTCTTCAGCATCAAAACAATTCCATTAATACGTCTGCAGTAGACACTTCGTCATAGCAACTGATCACAAACCATTGCAGGGACTTTATAAAGAAGACAAGGCAATACCCCCCATTGCCTCCTCCTGGATTGGGCCTTATTACTGTTGCCTTATGAAAACCTCTTAGAGCACCGCCCCAGAATCCAGATTGCTAACATCGGTGCAGTGAGTTGTCTGCCATTGCCCGGGAGTCTGGCTTCATTACCAGCTGTGGAAGAAGTTGTGATGACATTCAGTTTTGTGGACACATTACAAGGCAAGGCTAGTCAAGGCCTGGATGCAAAATGACCCAGTCCTATCGAAATGAAAACATATATTATTGCATGGGGGATTCAGAGGACAACACTCAGATGAAATGAAACGCTATTTGACAAAGAAAGATGAGCTCAATATTGAGGTTGGCATCATTCTTTGTAATTCCTGCATAGTTGTCTCTCATCCAGGGTGATGGCATGGCCACCCTGGGATTTCAAAGAAGAAAGGCAAGCCAGAAGCTATGTATGGTGGCTCAGTCTTGATGCACGACTTGGTCAGACAGTGTGAGTCGTGCCAAGAGAATCAAAAAGTCTCCGCTCAGCCTTCTTACATCCATAGGAGTGGCCTGGTAGACCCTGGGTGCAAAGGGTCATACAGACTTCACTGGGCCTTTTATGGGTTCCATGTTCTTAATTAAGGTTGATGTGCACTCTAAATGGATGGAGATACATTGCATGGGCTCCACCATTTCCCATGCTACTATTGAGAAACTACGACAAAGTTCCTGCATGCACAGGATACATGAAGTCCTGATCTCTGATAATGTTCATGTTTTTCAATATAATAAAAAACATTAGGACAGCACCCTATCGCCAGTCATCAAATGGGTTGGCTGAACGGGTGGCGCAGACTCATAAGCTCAGCATGAAGAAGCAACCCACAGTGTCCATAGAGACCAAACTGACACGATTTTTATTTGACTACGGAACTACCCCTCACACAATAACAGGAATCGCCCAGTGGAATTGCTAATGGGACAGAGGCTTCGGACAAGGTTAAGCCTACTGTTTCCAAGCCTGGCTGGAAGGGTGGAGTCCCAACAAGAGAACCAGAAGAAGAACTATGATTCTGCAAGGACAGAAAGAATGTTCAATACTGGTGACCCGGTCCATGTGAGGGACTTTGGGGAGGCCTCAGTTTGGTCCCCAGGATAATGGGAAAAACAGGGCCTGTGTCTTATAAGGTCCAAGTGTAGGGCAGAATGGTCAAGAAAACCTGGACCATCTCAGGAGTAGTGTGCCATGCCAGTGCAGGCCTCATTACCAGCCATGGGGATGATCACTGTCAGCGTCGAGCCACAATTAGAAGTCTATGCCTGCTCCTCCGGGCGATGGATACATAATTTCTGAACTGCAAGTAGAAGAGATGATATCCCTGCTTAAGCAATACCTCAGGAAGAAACAGTGTCAGTGGCTTTATGGAGCTGCCTTCGGAAGTGAAGCTCTCCAATCTGTTTCACATCACATCACATCCCCTGACCCGGTCCTGCCTCTAATTGATCTGATTGCTAAGTGGTGTAAAAGCCCCCCACCCCGCCCCCCCCTATCCCACGTGGCAGGCACGTTGGGGAACAAACAAACCTGAGGGGAGGGGGAGGGGCTGTTATGATCTCCCTGTGGGCCTCGTATAATACAAGATCCCTTATCAGGTGAGTGGAACCTCATCCAATAGGGAAGGAGCAGTGGGGAGTTTAAAACTAGTTGGCTCTATTCATGCAGCAGTCAACAGACTTTGGGGCTGACCTTATATTGCAGCCTCTGAGCAGCACTTTGAGCACATTGTAAATAAAAGGGTGATGGTGATGGAAGATTGGCCTCGGTAAGATTATTACAATAGGCATCTCGTAGAATCATAGAATCATTGAATCCTACAGTACAGAAGGAGGCCATTCAGCCCATCGAGTCTGCACCAACCACAATCCCACCCAGACCCTATCTCCATAACCCCATGCATTTACCTTAGCTAGTCCCCTTGACACTAAGGGGCAATTTAACATGGCCAATCCACCTAACCTGCACATCTTTGGTCTGTGGGAGGAAACCGGAGCACCCGGAGGAAAGCTACGCAGACACGGAGAGAATGTTCAAACTCCACACAGACAGTGACCCAAACTGGGAATCGAACCTGGGTCCCTGGCGCTGTGAGGCCGCAGTGCTAACCACTGTGCCACCATGCTGCCCCATCTCTGGCAAGGGCAGCCCTAGTTGTCCCAGAGAAGGTGGTGACAGCCTTATGGGAACACTGCAGTCCATGTGTAGGTGCTCCCATAATGCTGTTAAGTAGGGAGTCCAAAGAATCATAAGTTCACGTAGGGAGGCTATTTGGTCCTTTAAGCTTGTGCAGTCTCTCTTCATAAGCCATTTGCTTAGTCCCACTCCCCTGTCCTTTCCCTGTAGCTCCACAAATGTACCCTTCATGGGCACTTATCCAATCCTCTTTTGAATGTCACAATTAAATCTGCTTCCACCAATGTTTCAGTCAGTGATTCCAGATCATAACCACTCGGTGCATAAAAAAGCAATTCCTCATGTTGCTTTTGGTTCTTTTGGCAATCACCTTAAATCTGGGTGCGCTAGTTCTTGACCCTCTGTCATTGGAAACAATTTCTCTCTATATATCTACTCCATCTCAATCACTCATGATTTTGAACATCTCCATTAAATCTCCTTTCAACCTTCTCCAAGGAGAACCAGCCCAGCTTTTCCAATTTATCCCCATAACTAAAGTACCTCATCCCTTAAAGTATTCTCAAAAATCTTTTCTGTATCTTTTCTACTCCCTTCACATCCTTCCTCAGGTGGGTTGCCAGAATTGAACACATATTCTAGTTCAGGTTGAACCAATATTTTATGGAGGGTTCAATGTAACTTCTAGCACTGTGACCCAGTATCGATGAAGAAATTGTGATAAGTATCCAGATTTGCTTAGTGTGTGGCTGAGAGGGAATTTTGAAGCGACGGTGTGCCCATCTATGCCCATTGGTACTGCCAGGTGCTGGGGGTCACTGGTTTTCAGGCATGCTTTTAAAGAAGCCTTGGCGAGTTGCTGCACTGCATCCTGTGCTGTGACTCTTCTGGATCGTGCATACTTTACTATAGGTAAAGGTAAAGTCACCATAATCCCAAATGACCATAGGCAGTGACTGGTGGTGATTTAACCTGAGGATCACCACACCTCAGATGAGGGGCAAGGTTGAGAAGGTGGGCCTTAATGAATAACCTCAACCAGTTTGGGAATTGAACCTGTGCTGTTGGTGTCGCTTTGCATCACAAACCAGTTGAATACATTGTTTCATTGATAAGCATATTACTGCAAAGTATATTTGATCACTGAAAATACTGGAACACAAGAATAACTAGAATGCTTTATCCTGAATCATCCACATATCATAAAATCCCTACAGTGCAGAAGGAAACCATTTGGCCCATCGAGTCTGCACCGATTCTCTCTGACAGAGTACCTTTTCCAGGTCCTTTCCCCCACCCTATCCCTGCAACCCCGCGAATTTAAGGTGGCTAATCCATCTAACCTACACATCTCGGGACACTAAGAGGCAATTTAGCATGGCCAATCCACCTAACCTGCATATCTATGGATTGTAGAAAGAAAACGGAGCACCAGAAGGAAATTCCCAGAGAGACGGGGTGAACGTGCAAACTTCACAGTCATCCAAGGCTGGAATTGAACCAAGGTCCCTGGTGCTGTGAAGCAGCAGGGTTAACCACTGTGCCACCATTTTGCCCTCTTTTTTCTTTTTTATAAACGGCAAGCTACCCAGGCCCTCCCCTCTGCCCTATCCCCATAACCCCGTACATTTACATGGCTAATCCATCTAACCTACACATTTTTGGACACTAAGGGGCAATTTAATATGGCCAATTACCCTTACCTGCACATTAAATTTATCTTTAGACTGTGGATGGAAACCCTCGGAGACACGAGGAGAATGTGCAAACTCCAGACAGACAGTCACCCAAGGCCAGAATTGAACCCGGATCTCTGGAGCTGTGAGTCAGCAGTTCTAACCACTGGGCCACCACGTCGCATACCTGGTCTTTCTTTTCGGAAGTGTTAAAATAATGTTTTAACAAAATTCTTTCTAGGTGTCCCAGCGTATGGATGTGCCAGTTCAATTATTACAACTGGTTCTGTATTCTCTTACGCTATCTGAAGGCTGGACCAAGCAGAGGTTAAATAACTCTCCACTTGGAGGGAGAGGGGGAATGGCATCAGTCGATTGATCAGTTCATTCTGTACAAAGCTCCAGAGCAGTGTTGACGACAGGTCACCTGCCTGCCTCAGGGAGATCTAAACCAGGAAAGTAAATCTTTCTTTTAAAACAGTCATGTGGAAATATCCACAAACTAACACCAGGTTGACAATATCTGGTATGATCAAATCTACCCTCAGGGATTCATCTCTGCCATTGCACAGCATTTAAACCAAAAGGAACGAAATGACACACATTTGTATAAATGCCTTACAACCAATGACATACTTTTCCAAGTGTATTGACTGCTGTAATGTAAGGAAATGTGGCAGCCCATTTGAAGAGAGCAAGGCTCCACAAATAGCAATGTGATGATCACTAGGTAAATTGTTTCTAAGTGATATTGTCTGAGGGATAAATATTGGCCAGGACACTCGGGAGAACTCCTTCCTCTTTCTGGAATCATGTCAACGGATCTTTTATGTCTACATAAGAGGGCAGATGGAGTCTCAGTTTAAAATTTCATTAGGTATAAAGATGGCTCACTCCAGAATTATGGGACAAGGAGTTTGAATGGTCTCGCCAAGCTTAATATCAACTGTGGCATTGACCGAAAGCTAGATTTTCCCTCAATAATTAGTGCATTTGCACAGAAAAAGGCTAGAAAAGTATTTGTTACATTTTTTAAAAACTCAAGCTATGTCTCACATAGTTTTGATGCCCTTTTTTGTTTTCGTGTATCTTCATTTTTAAATTATGGCTACAGGCCTCAAAAGCTGACCTGGGCTTCTCAGGACCTCTGAAGGCGCCTGGGTTTACTACCTACTCGATATCAAGGAGTGAACAAGTACATTTGGCTTATCAAACTTTCTTTCATCAGCCAGTTCAGGCTATTTAAACATTTCTACTCTACATTTCATTTAGGATGTACACAAGCTACCAAGGGACAAAGTTAATTCTTTTATAGCATACCAAAGAAGGTGGACATCAAAGTCATGAACTCATGACTGTTTATTTTCTTAAAAATCAGAATTAGCTGTATTTAAACATGCAAATTTTGTGATATAGAGTATTAAAGAGCTGTGCAATGGTGTTCAATATGGAGAAGTACTGATTCATCAGCTGAGGAGGTGGCAGGTAGTCATGAACAGAGGTTTCCTTGTGATGTTTGACATGTTATCATGAGACTTCATGGGATCCATTATCAATGCTGAGGATTCCAATGGCCACTCCATTCTTATTGTATACCACTTCTGGTGAGTCTATCCTGCTGGTGGGACAGGACTTATCTAGGATGATGGGATGGTGGTATTTTATGGCCTTGCTCGTCCCGAAACCGTAAAATCCCACCTGAGGTCAACGGACTTTTTCATGGTCCAGCCCTCACCCGCTACGATTCCCGTGGTGGATGGAATGGTGACATTCCAGCCAAAGAGTCTGGAAAAGTGGTTGAAAGATATGATTCAGTGAGTATGAGTTGACTAGTCTGTGGAACAGCTCAGTCAACTTGGCACAAGTCTCTAGAAGTTAATGGACAGGATTTTGCAGAGTTGGCTCAGCATTGTGTATTTTTATCATATCTGAGTCCACTGACTATATTGATGCTGGATGCCATTCAATTCAGCATTTTAGACTTCACTGTTCTTAGCTTAACAACTCAACGACCCCAAAGGCCATGACTAATTAAGTAAACTTAAAATCAGCTATTCAGAAGTAAAGGTATATTTGCAAACAAGCTTTGCAGTGCATATGGTTCAGCTCTGAACAACTTTCACATTCAAACTTTTGTATTCTTCATCACTCTTTAGTTGATATTGCAGACAATAGTCAAAATAATTGTAAGAATGTGTGGAATATGCAATGGTTTATTTGTCTTTAAATTAATGACTAAATGTCAGTGTTTTGTGCCTTGTGATACATATAGGCCAGACCTGGTAAAGACAAAAGATTTCCTTCCCGAAAGGACATTAATGAACCAGATGGATTTTTAAGATAATTTTGAAGTTTCATGGTCACCATTACTGATACTAAGTTTGTGTTCCAGATAGAGTTAGTCTATTAACTGTGTGTAAATTCCCTAGCTGCCACTGTGGGGTTTGAACTCAAGTCCCCAGATCATCCAGAAGTCCAGATCATCTCCAGAGCAGCATGGTGGTACAATGGTTAGCATTGCTGTCTCACAGCTCCAGGGACCTGGGTTCGATTCCTGGCTTGGGTCACTGTCTGTGTGGAGTTTGCACATTCTCCCTGTGTCTGTGTGGGTTTCCTCCGGGTGCTCCACAGTCCAAAGGTGTGCGGGTTAGGTTGATTGGCCACGCTAAATTGCCCCTTAGTGTCCCGGGATGCATAGGTTGGAGGGATTAGTGGGGTAAATATGTGGGATTGCGGAGATAGGGTTTGGATGGGATTGTTGTTGGTGCAGACTTGATAGGCCGAATGGCTTCCTTCTGCACTGTAGCGATTCTATGATCATTGGTCTAGCCCTTGGAATACTAGTCAAATAGCATAGATACTGTACCAGTAAATTATTTTACTGGCCAGGTCTAAGAAGTGCCAAAGTAACAAGAGTAGCATCTGTTGTACCTGTTAATTCTCAGATACTTTCGACCAGTTTGCTTACTCCAAGGTTTTACCCCGGTGCCCTTATTTGCAAGATGGACAAAGGACAAATACAAGTAAAGGTTCAACAAGTTTATTAATAATAACACTATTAACCTTTAAATTACCCACATAAAACAAGAGGATACCCCAGATTCAAGTATACTACCCGCAAAGATGGTTTGGTTGAACTGCAGTCTCGATTCTCTGAGTCCCCCCTGGTCTGTCGTCACGAAGGTGAGTCTCGATGGCATCTTCCTCCTTCCTTCCTTCTCTGGTCAGTCTTCCAGATGGTCAAGGCCGCCTCCCTCGGCGAGTCTTTGCTGTTGGTGTGTCTGAAATGTGTCCCTTTATCCCCCTGCCTGCTTGCCTTTCCAGAAACTTCTCTGGCTTCCAGCCAATGAGGTCTCAGGAGGGGGTTCCAATACCCAGTGGGTTTCTTGATGTCTGCCTGACAGGACACCGGGGCCCGCCCCCAGGTGTCCATCTCCATGCTGTTGCTTACATGTAACCTGTTATCAGATAAGGTAACTGCAAGAACTCTCGGTGACAGAAAGTCTGGCCCGATCTGGGCTTCTAACAATAGGCCGGTGCATTTCAATGGGGTGCAATGATCTCCTGCTGGGTCTCATTAGAGTGCAACGACCTTTGATGGGTGGTTGATGGGTCAGGCTCAGACATGTTTGTGTATTTGTACAATTGGCCTGCCCGAGGTTTGACTGTGTTTGATTTTAATATGCCCAATTCTTTAATTTAGGATATCCAATTTTATCAGCCTTAACACTAGGCCCTGTTTATATTGCCACACATCTTATTACCAGACCATAGAAACCATAGAAACCATAGAAAATTACAGCTCAGAAACAGGCCTTTTGGCCCTTCTTGTCTGTGCCGAACCATTTTATGCCTAGTCCCACTGACCTGCACTTGGACCATATCCCTCCACACCCCTCTCATCCATGAACCCGTCCAAGTTTTTCTTAAATGTTAAAAGTGACCCCGCATTTACCACTTTATCCGGCAGCTCATTCCACACTCCCACCACTCTCTGTGTGAAGAAGCCCCCCCATATATTCCCTTTAAACTTTTCTCCTTTCACCCTTAACCCATGCCCTCTGGGTTTTTTTCTCCCCTAGCCTCAGAGGAAAAAGCCTGCTTGCATTCACTCTATCTATACCCATCAAAATCTTATACACCTCTATCAAATCTCCCCTCAATCTTCTACGCTCCAGGGAATAAAGTCCCAACCTATTCAATCTCTCTCTGTAACTCAGCTTCTCAAGTCCCGGCAACATCCTTGTGAACCTTCTCTGCACTCTTTCAATCTTATTTACATCCTTCCTGTAACTAGGTGACCAAAACTGTACACAATACGCCAAATTCGGCCTCACCAATGCCTTATATAACCTTACCATAACACTCCAACTTTTATACTCGATACTCCGATTTATAAAGGCCAATGTACCAAAGGCACTCTTTACGACCCTATCCACCTGTGACGTCACTTTTAGGGAATTCTGTACCTGTATTCCCAGATCCCTCTGTTCAACTGCACTCTTCAGAGTCCTACCATTTACCCTGTACGTTCTACTTTGATTTGTCCTTCCAAAGTGCAATATCTCACACTTGTCTGCGTTAAATTCCATTTGCCAACTCAGACCAACTCAGTCTGAATTAAATTAGTTTCCCACATGTCTTGACAGCTGTCTGTTTGCACTATATCTGTCCGCCGGCAAAGAAATAGTCTCATTCCCTGCTGAGTTACATCCTTAAAGAAATCCAATAAATCTTATTGGTACAACTGTCTTATTACTAAATACAAGGAGGGGTGCTATTTTTTCCAATCAAGTACAAAATTCTGACAGTTCAGGATCAAAGCTTTGTATTATTTGGGACTGTTGACCGAACCAACTATTCAATTCCGCATTTTAAGCCTCAGTTTTATGTCCTTGGCCTAACAACTCAATACATCTGAAGGCTAAGGCTAAGTAAACTTTATGTCAGCCGTCAAGAATCAAAGGTAAATTTGCAAACAGATTTTGCAGTACACATGGCCTAGCCCCTAACAGAGGGAATGGGAACAGCTTTTGCCTTCAAAAGATTTGTACCCCTCAACATTCTTTAGATGATATTGCAGGCAATAATCAAAATAATTATAAGAATGAGTCGAACATGCATTGGTTTAATGGCTTTTAAATTAATGAATCATTACAAATGTTCAAACTGCGTTACAGCCCTTCATCTGAATACCTAATAATCTTATTATTAAGTGATGCAGAGATAGGAATAGGAGAATATTCTGTGAAAGCCTCCTCACCATTATTCACGTGCAGTGGGGAGGTACCAGCCTTGCTAAGCAAGTTGGATAGGAGAAAGGTTTTGGTGACCAATTTTTAGAGGCCTAGAGGTCAACCGGCCTCAAATTTCTTGATTGTCTGCTCCAGAGCCAAAACATATACAAGACTGAGGAACAGGATTTAGGCCAATCAGCCCCTTAAGGAGCCTGGCCCACTATTCAATTTGATCATGGCTGACCTTTACATCAGACGTATTCACCTGCTTTAGCTCCCAGTCCCTTGATACCCTGACCAAACAAAGGTCTATCGATCTTAATCTTGAAAGCTCCATTCTTCCTATAATCCTCAGCCTCTTGGTGACAGAATTCCAGATTTTCACTGTGCTTTTGTGTGAAGAACTTCTTCTTGACTGGATTCTTGAATGTGTGCTAGCTCTATGTTTGATATTGTGCTACCTTTTAATGGCAAACTAAGGTTCTGTCCCTAAAACACTGGTCAATTGGCATCTATCTGTGTGATCAATTATAAATAGTTAATCAGTGAAATACTTAGGTGAACAGAGAGAACTGTTTTGAAGGGTTGTTTGAAGCAAGTATGCATGGTACGTTAACTTCAGTTGATTAATTCGTTACTGTTTTGAAGAAGATTGTGATGTTTTGATAAGAGACTGAAATAGTTGTGTTTACCTTTGGTCTGCTAATATCAGTATGAACTGGAAAATGTAATCTGATGGAGCTAGTATTTGTTCAATGTCAAAACATCTCAGCTTGCAGCACTAATTCTTTCATTACGCAGTGATATGAAGCGTAACACCACCACCTGCAAGTTCACCTCCAAACCACATACCACACCGACTTGGAAATATATCGGCGTTCCTTTGCAGTCGCTGGGTCAAAATCCTGGAATTCCCTCCCTAATGGTATTGTGGGTCATCCCACAGCACATGGACTGCAGCGATTCAAGAAGGCAGCTCACCACCACCTTCTCAAGGGCAACTAGGGATGGGCAATAAATGCTGGCCGGCCAGCGACACCCATCTCCCACAAATGAATAAAAAATAATTAACATGGACAGTTTGGTTTGAATAGCCTGCTTCCATGTTGTAATTTCTATCATAAAAATAAGGTTTGAGAAGAACTATTTTCCAGTAATTTCATGGAGTTCACCTGCCGATTCAAGAGACTATTGGGAGCAATTGCATCACCAGCTGTTATCGATTTCTGCTAATGTGGGAACTGCGACTGCCGATTTATGCATTAAAGGTCCAAAGAACATCATAATAAATAGATAACCTGCTTAATGGTGCTGGTTGTGGGATAAATATTGGCGATGGCACTAGGGATATCTCACCTGCTCATCCTCTAAATATGCCATATGGTTTTCTACATCCATCTGAAAGATGTCACCTCTGACAGTGCAGGACTCCCTCAGTACTGCATGGAGCATTTATAAATGCTCCATGGGGAGGTGGTGGCATGGTGGTATTATCACCAGACTATTAATCCAGAAACTCAGCTAATATCTGGAATTAAGAATCTACAGATGACCATGAAACTATTGTCGATTGTCGGAAAAACCCATCTGGTTCATTAATGTCCTTTAGAGAAGGAAATCTGCCATCTTTACCCGGTCTGGACTACATGTGACTCCAGAGCCACAGCAATGTGGTCGACTCTCAACTGCCTTCTGAGCACACAGTTCAAAGGCAACTAGGGATGGGCAATAAATGCTGGGCAACCAGCGATGCCTGTGTCCCACAAATGAATTTTAAAAATACATAAATCATACAATCCTTATGGTGCAGAAGAGGCCACTCAGCCCATCAAGTCTGCACCAACTCTCTGACAGATTATTTTACAAAGGCCCCCTTCCTCACCCTATCTCTCTAATCCCACACATTTACCCTGGCTATCCCATCTAGGTACACTAAGGGACAACTTATCATGGCCAATCCCCCTAACTTACACATCTTTGCACTGTTGGAGGAAACCAAAGGAAACCCATGCAGACACAGGGAGAACATGCAAACTCCACACAGACTGTTACCCAAGGCTGGAATTGGATCTGGGTCCCTGGAGCTGTGAGGCAGTAGTGCTAACCACTGTGCCACCGTGCCATTCCAATGTATAGTAATTATCTACTCATTAACTGGGGGTTTCTGTTTGTGGGAGGCCATCTGAATATAAAGAGTTTTTTTCTAAATGCACAGAATTGCTCATTTCAATTTTTAGTCAAGGCAAGCATAGCTACATAAGTTATTCTGGGAAATGACTTATGGGGCTATTAAGCTGTAAAATCTAGTGCATAGCTCTCACATTCATTTCAGTATCTGTGTTATTTTACTTTATTGTGTAATATTGTCACCTCTAACATTAATACAACTTGCTATGCTATTATGGTAGGACAGGAGTTCACAACCTTTAATCTCCAGACTTAAGTTAGCCTGCAGTTCAAGACAGAATATAGTACATGGCATATGGCCACCATTCCCTGAATTATAGTCCTTGGTTTCTTTCATGGCCCCCAGCCCATCAATGATGTTGGAGTTGGGGCTTAAATAGGTAGATGTACCTGGGTAGGGATCGGAAGTATAGTATATCCTTTGACCATAGGTCCATGAGCAATTCAGTGATAGGCTAACACCTTTTAAACTGGGTTTGTTGCAACAAGTTACTGTGGTTGTGATATTTGGTAAATTGGTCCTTGATATATATATTTCTATACATATTTTTGAGTTTTCCTGTCAATTATTGCTATTATAGAGTGGAAACTCTATAATTTATAGTGGAAACTTCCCATGGAAATCTGCAATGTTGTAATTATGGCTTCTCTCACACACACAAAAGTGTTACAGCATCATTTCTGGCAGGAGAGCAAGTTGACATGGGTAGTTTACATTATAGGTGGGGACATAGAAATCGATAATGGAAATATGAAAATAAAAGAATGAATGTATGTATATCTTTGAAATGGGGATTGAACTACTTTACTTCTTTAACCTCAATTGGTCTTGACTCTCTGGTTGGAAGATCAAGTGGTGGTAGCAATCAATAAGGATTTTTTTCCCCAAAAAAACATAATCAAAATCAACCGCAAGCATAAGGGCGGCATGGTGGCACAATGGTTAGCACTGCTGCCTCACAGTACCAGGGACCTGGGTTCAATTCCAGCCTTGGGTGACTGTGTAGAGTTTGCATGTTTTTCCCCTGTCT
Source organism: Mustelus asterias (assembly GCF_964213995.1). Lineage (NCBI taxonomy): Eukaryota > Metazoa > Chordata > Chondrichthyes > Carcharhiniformes > Triakidae > Mustelus > Mustelus asterias. The sequence continues at coordinate 54,592 of NW_027591032.1, read as the reverse complement.
GTGTGGGTTTGCTCCGGTTTAGTCCAAAGATGTGTGGGTTAGCATAACCCACCCATAATTTAGTGGGTTGTGCTAAATTGCCCTTAGTAGCTCAAGATGTGTAGGTTAGATGGATTAGCCATGGTAAATATGTGAGGTTATCAGGAATAGGGTGGGGGAGGGGACCTGGGTAGAATACTTGGTCATAGAATCGGTGCAGACTTGATGGGCCAAGTAGTCTCTTCTGCATTGTAGGGATTCTGTGATAAGGAGAATTCATCTCTTGTTTAATCTTACTTCACAAATGTCCTGGAATTAAAACCTTTTTGAAGTTGATGTTTTGTAAAGCCTTACTGTTTCAATTCCTGCAATCAGTTACACAGACGGTGTAGTACAGAAACAGGTCATTCAACCCAACTGGTCTGTGACAATGTTTATGAACCTCCTATCACTCCTTTCCATTTAGCCCTATCAGCACAACCATCTGTTTCTTTCTCATTCCTGTTTATCCAACCTCCCTTATGCTGTTCACCATTACTACATCTTGTAGCTTGTCCCAGACTCTCTCCACTCTCTGGCTAAAAAAGGTTTCTCATGAATTCCTTTATGGGATTAATGACTATTTTATACTGTATTTATGTTCCTTAGTTTTGGTTTATTCCACAAGTGTGAGCATCTTCTCTACATAAACCTTATTAAACGCTTCAATTATCTTGAAGACAGGCCAGCCCTCAACCTAAAGTCAACTCATGAAATCTTTGCTATTGCTTAACAAAATAGCATGTTCTGGGATTTTGTTTCTCCACAAGTAATATTTCTTTACTGACTAAATAAACAATGTTACAAAGTCAAAAGTCACACTGAGTCTTTTCCATTTGTATTTGCTGCTGCCGATGTGGAGATTATTTTAAATTGTAACTGTTTTTAAAATACAAATCTGTTGCACAGTAATTTTCTTATGTTCAAGTTATTTATAAATATCTTATTTAGACCAGAAAATTGTCAGATGCATACTGAGTGATTCAGGAAATTTGGCGTCACACTTCCACTGCCTAAGCATAGCCTGAAAAGAAATAAATATCTCATCCAAAAGTGGTACCTCCAACAGTGCAGTGCCTCCTCTGTTCCTGCACTGGAGTGTGAGGCTGGATTCCATGCTGACCTCGGACTGGAACCCACAACTTCTGACTCACAGGAAGGAGTGCTACCCACTGAGCCACTGTGGATACAATGTTCAAAAAATATGTTCAGAATAAATTGTCACCATGGGAGCTCCTGTTTATTCTGAACATATTTTTATTCCCAAGTGTCAGTGCAGGGCTGAAACATGGAAACGAGAAGCAGGAGTAGGCCATTTGGCCCTTTGAACCTGCTCCACCATTCATTTTGATCATGACTGATCATCAAATTCAATATCCTGATCCCCCCTTCCCCCCATATCCCTTGATCCCTTTAGCCCCAAGAGCTATATCTAATTTCTTCAAGGTACCACACAATTATAATGCATGAGGCACGCACAGGATCATACTGTGCGTTCCAGGCAGTGAAATCGCATCATCACCTGGCCTATGCAACACTCTACTAAGGACCGATGGCAGCGTGACCTCATTGTAGCGGGCCTCCACCTCGGTCTCAGGCCCCAGCACTGGCGTCATCAGCCATGACCTCAGCAGGTAGCTCTAGTTCCCCACGAGCCATCCCGGCAGCCTGAGCTGGTTTTCAAAGAGCACAGGGATGTCCAACTGCCTCAGCACCTAGCTGTCATGGACACTCCCTGTGTAGCATGCACAGACCTGCATGATGTTCATCTGATGGTCACATACGATTTGCACATTGGGGGAGTGGAACCCCTTTTGGTTAATAAATGGCTGCCCCTCATGTTGTGGGCACCGCAGGATGATGTGTATCCCATCCACTGCCCCCTGCACATGGGGCATCCTGCAATGGCGGCGAAGCCTGCAGCTTGGGCCTCCTGCTAATCCTGTCCAACATCAAAGTGGATGTATTGGCCTGCCCAGGCGAACAAGGCATCTGTCACCTGGCAAGCACATCTGTGGATGGAGGCCTGTGAGATTGCACTGTTGCGCTGAAATTAAGTGCCGCCATCACCTTAACTTCTACTGGCAGCGGGTGGCAGCCCCTCCCCTCAGGTGCCAGGTGTGCAAGCACCTCACAAAGGTGCCGGACCATGTCCTTAGATAGGTGGGGTTGGCAACGACACATGACCTCCGACAGCCCCTCTAATGATGTTCTGGTCCAGTACCGCCTAGGCCTTCGCATTCTCCTTCTCCTGGCCATCCTTTCGGGAGTCTGCTCTCCCATCTCATGGCCATCAGTGGCAGCACCGTGCCCTCCTTCCTGAGAGCCTGCCGCTGGCCACTCCTGGCCTCCACCTCCTCAGCCGCATTCTCCTCCTCAGCCGCCGCCAGGATGGCCAGCTCGAAATCAATCAGTCCAAGATCCATTCTGCACGGTGGGTGGTAGAGAGAGAGATTGATAGATACATGTCATTGCTTGCAACTACCCCAGCACGAGCCCCCCCACCCGCCAATCCCTCACTGTGACCAGTACTCCCACTTGTGGATGCTGGCAACATAACACAAGCTGTGGTGCCACATGTCACCTGATTAGGTTGCCTGCATTGGGATCGTTATCACGGCTGGCAGGAGAGCATGCATGTTGGTGTGCGGGCATGACCATTGCGCTCCCTTGAGCCATTGCCATGAATGCAACTACAGCATTCCCTTCCAGACATGTGTTGCAGGTCAGGGACAGACTCCTAATTATCACAAGATGGGTTCCCATTCACTGCAGGGTACATGCAGTATGAGTGTCTATGTTAACCTGAGCTTGGAACACCAGCTGCCTGAACTGATGAGCCCTCAAGCAGCACATGGTGCACTTCCCCCTCCCCCCTCCCTAAAACCCCAGCACTCAGTGCGGTCCCTCACCACACTCCATAACCAGGATAATGGAACATCCCAGTGGCTGCAGACAGCAGCCTAACCAGCAGTCAGTAAAGGATCTCACCCCACCCCATAGAGACTACATGGAACATCCCTGAGCCTGGGGACAGCACTTCCAGCTCTCCAGGAACCTCCCCACAGCAAGCAGAAATTTTCCAGGCCCTGCCGCCAACCTCCCCTGCATTCCCAGGACTGCAGCTCCAGAAAACGTAACTCCTTACTCCTGCTCAACGCTGCCGCGCCAGGTCCTGACTTTTATACAGCAGTTGTAATCCCCGCCAGCGTGAAGTCACGCCATAGAGCGGGGGGAGACGCTAGTGGGAATGGAGATTCGAGTCGCGCACCCGCTAATTAGATGTTAAGGTATGTAAATGCATGCTAATGTCTATTACGCTGATTTTCAGCGTGGATTTGTCAACGCCAAAAAACGTAAGCTGGGAGGTGCATGGAGGCCTGGATGCCCAGCGCAAATTGACCGCCGCTCGAGTCTCCCAATCCGCTGCATTAAAATATCAGCGCAGTGGGATGGGAGAATCACCCACATCAACTCTGTTTCTCTCTTCACAGATGCTACCAGACCGGCCGAGTTTTTCTAGCATTTTCTGTTTTTACCACAGGAAAGCCCATTCCGTTTTGTATATTTATGCTAATATTAGTTGGACTAAGTGACTCTCAGCTCCAGACATTTCACGTGTCTTCAAGCAGCTTTATATTCAGAATGATCAATGTCGCATTTTACCTCCGCCTGCTTTCAGAGAGAAACTCACCTGCAAAAGACACTAGTATCCAGTACGGTTCACAAGGCAACGCTACTGTTCCACACCTGGGCTATGCTTCGATACAAGTATGTATAAAATCAGCTCCCACACACATAAATACTACTTGTGGCATCAGAGGTAAGTCTAAGGCAATGTAAACCATTCTCCAACACCACTTAAGCTCCAGCTCGAGAGCAGCTTTGATAGACACTGAGAACAGGTTACCTGGAATGTCAAAGAGGAGTAAAACTCCAAAAAAAAATGGAGATAAATAAAGTAGAAATCAAAAATAGATATTAAAATAAAGATTGGTTTCAGGACCAGATTAGTAAGTTCTTAGCATGCAAAATTCTGGGAAAAATGTACGATCAATGCCTAACTGATTTTTGTGGCCACCTTATTTTTTGTCTCAAGGTTTATAATCCCTAGTATAATTGTCAAAGGATAATTGAATAACATGTCACTAAAGTTGACTTTCTCAGAAACTTGCAAAGGAAATGTCGATGGTTCTTCAGAGTTATTTATTGTCTATTCAAGTACACTGACCCTATTGTACAGCACGTCTTGCAAAAAAATGGCCTTCATTCTGTAGCCATTTAGGAAAGGTATTCCAGCAAGTTTATAGTTGGTGCTGGATTGTATTTTTACACAACTGTTTCATTTTATTTCCATTGCTGTTCTGGATTTAAAACATTCCTTTCCACTTATAAATAAAGCCCATTGTACTGGAATTATTGAGCCAATATTCTGTGAAAGTGTTTCAAATGTTTCGCACTGAATGCCATCAGTGGTTTCTCTAATTGTTTCTTTTCCCCAATCTTGTTTCAGTGTTGCCTCTGAATCAGAAGGTCATTGGTTTGAGGCCCATCTAGAGAGAGTTGATCACATAATTCAGACCGGCATGTTAGTGCAGTACTGAGGCAGTTCTATCACACAAGCTGAACCTTTATTTCCAGTCTATCTTTGTCCCTTTCTATAGCTATCTTAAATCCCACTGAGTTATGGCCACTATCACCACCTCCCAAACTTCTACTACTTGCTCAGCTTCATTCCCAAAAACTAGGTCTGACACAACCCCCTCTCTTGTAGGACTTCCTACATATTGGCATAAAAAGGTCTCTTGGAGCATTTTAAGAATTCTGCCCCCTCTAAGCCTTTCACATTTGGACTATCCCAGTTAATATTGAGCAAATTGAAATCCTCTATTGTTATTACCCTATTATTCTTACAGTTCTCAGAGATTTGCCCACATATCTGTCCTTCTATCTTTCCCTGACTGTTTGGGGGCCTATTGTACACTCCAGCAATGTGATTGCCCTCTTTTTGTTTCTAAGTTCTACCCATATGGACTCATTTGAGGAACGTTCTAAGATGTCATCCTGCCTTACTGCAGTAATTGACCCCTTGATCAATATTGCGACACCACCTTCTCTTCTCCATGTCTTGCATGAAGATTCTGTACCCTGGAATATTGAGCTGCCAATCCTGTCCCTCCCTCAATCATGTCTCTGTGGTAGCAATAATATCATATTCCCATGCGTTAATCAACACCCTCAACTCATCTGCCATACTCGCAAAACCTCTTGCATTATAATAAATGCCATTCAGCCTTGCCATATTCCCTTGTCTTAACTTGTCTATAATCATGCAGCCTTTTAGACTGTCTCGCCTTTTCTTCAATATTTGGCTGTGGATCGACCCTGTGTATCACCCCCTACTCTACCCCACGCCCTTGTTTTTCTAGTTAGTAGAGGTCACTAGTTTGGAAGGTGCTTTTAAAGAAACCTTGGTGAATTCCTGTACTGCATGTTATATATAGTACACACTGCACCCAATATGCTACAGTGCTGAAAGAGATTAATGTTTTGAAGTTAAAGAGGAGGGGTGACGTTCAAGTTAGCAGGAGCCTCTTATTCTTGCTCCCAATATGCAAGTACCTTGCATTTGCCCATAATGACTGTCACTTGCGAGTGATCAGCCCAGTTACAAACACCATCTGTTTTTTGTAATGTAAAAATAAATTGCAATAAAACAGAAATACATAGGCAACATAGAACTTTGTAGGGGGTGGTGGCGGGGGTGCGGTGGTATGCTATTGCTGGATAGACTGATAAAAAAAGAAAAATGAAATGAATAAATGAAGAGATTCATGTTCATGAAGCGCAAATTTAGGACTGATATAAAAAATTACTACTTTACAAAGGAGTGGCCGTAAAGCTAGAATTGGGAGGGGATAGAGGCCAAAGCTAAATTTACATGGAAACATAAAAGATAGGAGCAGAAGGAGGCCATTTGGCCCTTCGAGCCTACTCCGCCATTCATTACAATCATGGCTGATCATCCAATTCATTAGCCTAATCCTGCTTTGTCCCCATTACCTTTGATCCCATTCTCCCCAAGTGCTATATCTAGCTGTTTCTTGAATACATTCAATGTTTTGGCATCAACTACTTCCTGTGGTAATGAATTCCACAGGCTCACCACTCTTTGGGTGAAGAAATGTCTCCTCACCTCCGTCCTAAATGGCCTACCCTGAATCCTCAGACTGAGACCTCTGGTTCTGGACTCCCCCACCATGGGGAACATCTCCCCTGCATCCACCCTGTTTGGTCCTGTTAGAATTTTATAAGTGTCTATGAGATCCCCCCTTATTCATCTGAACCCCAGCGAAAACAATCCTAACCTAGTCAATCTCTCCTCGTACGTCAGTCCCACCACCCCAGAATCAGCCTGGTAAACCTTCGCTGCACTCCCTCGAGAGCAAGAACATCCTTCCTCAGAAAAGGAGACTAAAACTGCACACAATACTCTAGGTGTGGCCTCACCAAGGCCCTGTATAATTGCAACAACACATCCCTGTTCCTGTACTCGAAACCTCTCGCTATGAAGGCCAACATGCCATTTGCCTTCTTTACCACCTGCACCTGCATGCTTACCATCAGCTTCTGGTGCACAAGGACATCCAAAGATACCACTGCATACTCCCCTTTCCCAATTTACAGCCATTCATTTTATTTAATAAACACTTAGATGGTACGAAATGTTGTTGATAGAGTTGGTTTTGTTGGAAGGATGAGTGCAAATGGGCTAAAAGATCTTTTTCATCTGAAGCTGCCTTGTGATATTGAGAATTTTTTATTGTGCAGAAAAGCTGTAGGTGAGGGACTACAAATGTATTTAGATTCAACTCCGAAGCTCTGATACAACTTGTATAATGGAAACCCTAATTGAGAGCCAGCTGTACTGCATCACTGTCTTATCACCAGTCACTGATACTTACATTCTCATTAGCGAGAAAAACAATTTCCAAGAATTGAACGTGATCTTTGCGAACCTTTCAGCTTAGTGACAGGGGTACAAAGTCTTTTCGCTGCCCTATTAACAAATAATCCTGGTTGATTTACCCACTCAATGGTAACTGTTAATTCTTAGCTACCAGCAATGATGAATCTTGCCCACCAGATATTTTTTTTGACATGGCAATTTGCACTTAAAAGAGGTAGTTATTCTAATATGTTGAATATTAACGATCCTCCGTAGAACTGCTGGCAATATTACAAACTAATGAAGCACCAAGTAACTGGATAGGTGGCTCCCGAATCAAAGTTAAATGAGGTACAGAGACCCATCACATTTTGCGATTTTAATTTTTCACTCAAGTCCCATTGGCTATTCTATTTATCATAGCAAAGCTAGCAGAGCACAGGAAAGAGATTGAGAATCTGGTGAATTGGTGCGATGACAATAATCTTTCCCTCAATGTCAGCAAAATAAAGGAGACAGTCATCGACTTCAGGAAGCATAAGGGAGGACGTGCCCCTGTCTACATCAACGGGGATGAAGTGGAAGTGGTCGAGAGCTTCAAGGTTCTAGGCATCCAGATCACCAACAACCTGTCCAGATCAGCAACACCGATGCTCTAGTTAAGAAAGCCCACCAACGCCTCTACTTTCTCAGGAGGATAAGGAAATTTGGCATGTCCACTATGACTCTCACCAACTTTAACAGATGCACCATAAAAGCATTCTTTCTGGTTGTATCACAGCTTGGTATGGCTCCAGCTCTGTCGAAGACCGCAAGAAACTACAAAGGGACGTGAACGAAGCCCAATCCATCACAGAAACCAGCCTCCCCTCTATTGACTCTACACTGTCTCGGAAAAGCAGCCAGCATAGTCAAGGGTCCCACGCACACCGGACATTTTCTCTTCCACCTTCTTCCGTCAGGAAAAAGATACAAAAGTCTGAGGTCATGTATGAACTGACTCAAAAACAGCTTCTTCCTTGCTGCCATCAGACTTTTGAATGAACCTACCTCATATTCCCTCTACTCCCTAGCTATGACTGTAACACTACATTTTGGACCTTCTCCTTTCCTTCCCTATGTAGGGCATGCTTTGTCTATATAGCGTGCAAGAAACAATCCTTTTCACTGTATACTAATACATGTGACAATAATAAATCTAAAAGCTTGGAGTAGTAGTTTAGAAATATGAAAATATTAACGTAAAATTTATACGCTGTATTTATCATCACAGGAAAGTTATATCTTCCTGTACTTGAACCCACTGTCCTGGAATGGAGTAGGACATGTGAAGATTTTCCAGGTTGGTTGTGAGCTACATTTGGAACTCCTCTCTTCAAGTTGACTACTTTAGAGCTGAGACATTGATCTTCTCTCTCCTGGACTTTTTGGACCTTAGGATGTTCATCACCAATTGATCCAGTGTTAGGGACCTGACCACAAACTCCAAGTATATTATGCAGTTAGCCTAGACCCCACCTTTTGATTTAATTTTGGCACTAGAGTGAGCATAAGGTGTTTCACTCCAGGTATAATTCAAGTGACCCACTAGGAAGCTTTTATCAAAATGAACCTTATTCAAGAACACAGTTAGAGTGTAACAAAAAAGAATTAGCATAACTTTTACCAATTAAAATACTTAAAACATGACAAAGTATAATTCTTAGCAGCTAGCTATCTCTATTGTTCCAATTTAGCCGTATCCCCACAGACATGAATCCCTTCTGTAGAACCAGTTAGCACAGAAACCAAAGATGTTTACATGATACTTGATTTCCAGTTTTTTAACACTTCTGGATGGAGATCAATGCAGCAATTTCCAGAGAAGGATATATCCACATAAGAAGCAAAATGTCAGAGAAGAAAACCTAGCTCCTAGTCACCAGACTTCAGAGACAGAAAAGAGAGACACTGCTCTCTCTCGACTTAAAAGCAACATCTCAGCTTGAATATTCTCTGTAAGCCTGGTTTCACCCCATCACATGGCCATACCTATCAATCATCTCAATTAAGCCCCACTCTGCATAATCCCAGGGGAACACCAAGAACAGCATTAGTACAGATTAAGTACTTATGCTGCTGCAGCAGCAATACAGGTATAGATAGAACATCTCCGAGTGCATAGAACTACCACAACAGATCCTGCACAAGAACATGACTCATATACATTTCTTAAAGGCACAGTATCATCACCAGTCCAGCAGGCATCAACTCCAGTACATGGATCGAATGATAAGAGATGTCACTTGGACCTTTGACTTGAACAATGACATAAATTAGGAGATACCAATGCTTTAACCTCAGCTGTTTCTGGGTTAAAACTAAACTCCATAGACATTCATGGTCTACAGTTTGCAGATGACTGCAGAACTGTTGCCCACTCTACACCAGATTTGCAAGCCATTCATTGATCTCTTAATTCTGCATTCAAGAAACTCGGCCTGTCTTTGAATGTTGCCGAAACAAAACTCGGATCAACCCACACCTGGTCAGCCATAAAATTCCACCTCACTTATATGTTGAAGGAGAGATTCTGGAATATGTTGAGCACATCCCAAACCTTGGCTGTCACTTCTCTCAAAAGCTCATCATTAACAAGGAGCTCCAACACAGAATCAGCTCCGCTAGCTCAACCTTCTACAAACTGGTGTTTGACAACAAAGATCTCCACAAGTCAACAAAGGCCCTGGTGTACAAACAGTTACTGTCACCACCCTCTGTACTGTAGTGAGACCTGGACTGTGTATCAGCCACACATAAGTGCGCTAGAGAAATCCCATCAGCAATGCCTATGTTGCATCCTCTGGATTCAATGGGAGGCATGATGAGAAGTCTAACAACACCAGGTTAAAGTCCAACAGGTTTATTTGGTAGCAAAAGCCACTAGCTTTCGGAACAGGCTGTCCCTTCGTCAGGGACAGCCTGTTCCGAAAGCTAGTGGCTTTTGCTACCAAATAAACCTATTGGACTTTAACCTGGTGTAATGTTAGACTTCTTACTGTCTTTCAATGGGAGGACCATTGAACAAACTCTAATGTCATTCTTGAAGTCAGCTCCACAATCCTTCAGGCAAAATTCCTGCAAAATCAATATTGATAGAATGGACACTGTGTCCAGATGGCTGAAAAGTATTTCCCCACTATTTTAAGGAATTGTTCCTTATTTTGACTGATTGTCTTTAAGGAACATCTTTCATCCTCTATTTCTTAGATGGCAGTGCAATATTGGCAATGGCCAATCGGCAATATTAAGTGGGCCGCTGATTTCTAGCCCTCCATGCCCAGGCTGGAATTAACATTAGAAGATTGATGAGTTTTTCATTGCAGAATTAATATCAATGCTGTGATTCAATAGTCGTGATGTGGAGGTGCCGGCGTTGGACTGGGGTAAACACAGTAAGAGTTTTAACAACACCAGGTTAAAGTCCAACAGGTTTATTTGGTAGCAAATGGCATTTGCCACCAAATAAAGGCATTTGCTACCAAATAAACCTGTTGGACTTTAATCTGGTGTTGTTAAAACTCTTACTGTGATTCAATAGCCCAGTGTCACTAAAAATGCACACCAACCATGAGTCAAATCACTAGCTCCAAGGCAGAAGTATTTCAATGGGGTAATCTCTAGGGCCACCTTGTGACCAACACATGTATTGTAGGCCATCGGGCACCTGGTAGTTGTGTTCAGCACAGTAAGAAGTCTCACAACACAGATTAAAGTCCAACAGGTTTATTTGGAGCACAAGCTTTCAGAGCACTGCCCCTTCATCAGGTGAGTGGGAGTTGTGTTCACAAACAGGGCATATATAGACACAAACTCAATTTACAACATAATGGTTGGAATGCGAGTCTTTACAGGTAATCAAGTCTTAAAGGTACAGACAATGTGAGTGGAGAGAGGGTTAAGCACAGGTTAAAGTGATGTGTATTGTCTCCAGCCAGGACAGTTAGTGAGATTTTGCAAGCCCAGGCAAGTCTTGGGAGTTACAGATAGTGTGACATGAACCCAAGATCCCGGTTGAGGCCGTCCTCATGTGTGTCGAACTTGGCTATCAGTTTCTGCTCAGTGATTCTGCGTTGTCGTGTGTCGTGAAGGCCACCTTGGAGAATGCTTACCCGAAGATCTTACCCAAAGAATGCCCGTGACTGCTGAAGTGTTCCCCGACAGGAAGAGAACAGTCCTGCCTGGTGATTGTCGAGTGGTGTTCATTCATCCTTTGTCATAGCATCTGCATGATCTCGCCAAAGTACCATGCCTTGGGACATCCTTTCCTGCAGCGTATCAGGTAGACAACATTGGCCGAGACGCAAGAGTATGTACCATGTACCTGTGGATGGTGTTCTCATGTGAGATGATGACATCCATGTCGATGATCCGGCATGTCTTGCAGAGGTTGCTGTGGCAGTTGTGTTCAGCTCAGAAATCCCATCCCCAAGTACAAGTGTCATCCCATTGCAATCTGGTGCTTAGGAAAGGTTCATTTAAATAGTTGGAAGATCATGTGCTAAGCACATCCAACAGGGAGCACAAAGGCAGAAATTTACCAACCCATAGACTTACCAGAATTCAAATTGAGAACTGTGTGAATGCCAAACACATTTAGAAGTTGTCTTATTGATGTCTTAGCGATAGCTTAAAACATAAGGCACAGAAAGCCATTTAGCTCATCATGCTTGAAAAAGAGCAATCCCATATTCCTACTCATTGTAGTCATGTAAGTTACAGCACTTCAGGTGCATAATATAAATGCATTTTTAAAAAATGCAATCTCTATTATCCTTTCAGGCAATGAGTTCCAGAGCATTACCCCTTCTAGTGAAACCTCAGCCTATCTAATCCTACCTCATAATTAGAACTTAAAACTGCTAAATTTACATAGTTTTAGCACAAACTTACTGTTTTGTATTCTATGCCTTGGTTAATAAACTATCCCTCCTGCTACCTTCAGGGATCATTGGACATGTATCCCAAGGTCTCTCTGTTCCTCTACACTTTCCAATATCCTACCATTATATTTTCCCTTGCTTTATCTTTCCTTCCCAAATGCAAGTGTATAAGATTTTGATGGGTATAGATAGAGTGAATGCAAGGCTTTTTCCGCTGAGGCTGCGGGAGAAAGAAACCAGAGGGCATGGGTTAAGGGTGAAAGGAGAAAAGTTTAAAGGGAATATTAGGGGGGGCTTCTTCACGCAGAGAGTGGTGGGAGTGTGGAATGAGCTGCCGGATAAAGTGGTAAATGCGGGGTCACTTTTAACATTTAAGAAAAACTTGGACGGGTTCATGGATGAGAGGGGTGTGGAGGGATATGGTCCAAGTGGAGGTCAGTGGGACTAGGCAAAAAATGGTTCGGCACAGACAAGAAGGGCCAAAAGGCCTGTTTCTGAGCTGTAATTTTCTATGGTTCCATGGTTCTATGACCTCTTCTCCAAAATTAATTTCATTTGTCACTTTTCTGCTTACTTGGCCATCGATATATTCCTGCAGTTTGCAGCTTCCTTATTCAGCATCAACCGCACAACCACTTTTTATATCACCTGCACAAGTCTCAATCATGTCCTCCACATTAAAGTATAAATCATTGACATATATACATCACTAAATGCAAGGGATCCAGTTATGAGTCCTGCAGAAATCTACTGGAAACAGCCATCCAGTCACAAAAACACCCACCTGTTTCCTGCCACTGAGCCACACTTGGATCCAATTGGTCACTTTCCCTTGGATCTCATAGGATTTTATTTGTCTGCCATATGGTATCTTGTCAAAAACCTTGTTGAAATCCATGTAAACTACATCAAATGTGCTACGTTCATCAATTGTCCCTGTAATCTCGGAAAATTTAATCAGATTAGTCAAACATAATCTTCCCTTATCAAATTCATGCTGCTTTTGATTAAGTTTGAATTTTTCCAAATTATGATTTTGTCTGTCAGTCAGAGCTTCTGTCCAATAATTTGTCCACCATTGAGATTAGGCTGGTGACCTGTAATTACTCAACTTATCCTTTGCTTTTTAAACAACTGTGGTCCTCCAGTTCTCCAGCTGAACACCTGTAGATGATAATCAGAGTCTCCACTATTTCCTCCCTTGCTTCTCTTAGCAGCTTGGGAAACATTTCATCTGAGCTTGGCAGTTTACCCACTTTCAAAGATATAAGGGCATTTTTAAAATTTGTTCTTGGGATTGCAAATGTCATTGGTTAGGCCAGCATTTATTGCCCATCCCTAGCTGTCCATGAGGTGGTGGTTGTGAGCCACCTTTTTGAAAATCTGCAGTCCACATAGTGTAGATACATCTACAGTGCTGCTAGACAGGGAGTTCCATGATCTTGCACAGTTACAGTGAAAGGATTGCAATATAGTTCCAAGTCAGAATGGTGTGTGGCTTGCTGGGGAACTTGCAGGTAGTGATGTTCCCTACCCTAGGTGGTAGGGATTGCAGATTTGGCAGGACTATTGAATGAGCATTGGCAAGTTGCTGAATTGAATCTCGTAGATGGTACACACTGTTGCCACTGTGAACCAGTGGTGGCAGGATTGAATGTTTAAGACAGTAGATGGGGTGCCAATCAAGCTAGTTGCTTGGTCTTAAGCTTCATAAGTGTTTTTGGAGTTGCATTCACCCAAAGTAGAGAGTGATCACCCCTTGTTTATTTCTCAATTCAAGACAAAGTGCCTCATTTTTTGATTCTTCTAGCATATCATCTCTCCTCAAAGCTGTGATTGTTTCTTTGATGTGGAGATGCCGGCGTTGGACGGGGGTAAACACAGTAAGAAGTTTAACAACACCAGGTTAAAGTCCAACAGGTTTATTTGGTAGCATTTTCCCCGATGCTCTCTCCACTCACATTGTTTTGTTTCTTAAAGACTTGATTAGTTGTAAGTATTCACATTCCAACCATTATTCATGTAAATTGAGTCTGTGTCTTTATATGCTCTGTTTGTGAACAGAATTCCCACTCACCTGAAGAAGGGGCTTGCAGCTCCGAAAGCTTGTGTGGCTTTTGCTACCAAATAAACCTGTTGGACTTTAACCTGGTGTTGTTAAACTTCTTACATTGTTTCTTTGACCAGAAAGCTGCAGTACATCCTGCACATTGCAGCTATATCAATGGTAGAAGGGAAAAATGTTTAAACCAGTGTGAGGGTGCCAAACAAGTGAACGGTTTTGCCAGGTTAGTTGAGCTTTTTGAGTATTGTTGGGGTTGAACTTGTCCAGGTGAGTGAAGAGTATTCCATCACACTCCCGACCTGTACTTTGTAAGTGGCGGAGAACTTTGGAGACAAAAGCAAAATATTGCAACTGCTGCAAATCTGAAGTTAATACAGAAAATACTCAACAAGTCAGGCAGTATCTGTGGAGAGAAAAACAGAATTACCACTTCAGGTCACTGATCTTTCATAACTGGTTGAGTTCAGTTTCTGGACAATTCTTACCGCTGTGGGCAATTACCTGGATAAAAAAATAAAATGATTGGATTAATAGCTGAGATTGATAATTTGATTTTAACGGGACTCTTATTTACTCCATGGTTCTGCCTTCCATTAAAGTTTTCTTGTCTTCTTTTATTGAGAAGCATAAGGAGTAGCCTTGAATTGCAGTTTGATTAAAACCCCAAAGATGTATAGATCATGACAGAAGATCCAAAGCCATATGGTGCAACAAAGCCATGCAAAGACAAAGGGAAGAATTGCAATTGATCCTGTGCTATACCGTCAGCATCTTTGGACTGGCCAATTCCAATCAAAGAAACAAACATTTCAGAACCCTCTCCCCAAGCAGGCATCATTATTCAGAACTCTGTTCTGTAGTTGGCTTTCAGTTACTGCAGAAGGATTAGGACATGGGCTGAATTTTCCAGCCCTTCTCACGAGCATGATCTTCCTGTCCTGTTGAAGGCACCCCTTGTGACAGGGCAGGTGAGCCATGCAAAATCCCATAGACATCGCCGGGAACAGAAGATTCCACCGGCAATCAAAGGCGAGCCGCCTCCCACCTCATGTATCAGATATATGGTGATGATTTGCCCCTTATACTACAATTTTTGCATTTCATGCAGTGCTTCCAACAGTCAACATAATCCATGTAAATAACACTTGCTATTGGTTATCTTTGTCTTCAACTTTACCCTATTATGCCCACAAAGAAAGGCTCTACATCTCAGAAATGACAGTGGGCTTCATGCAGACAGCGTTACTCTATGCACAAGTAGTCTCTTCTCATTTGTAAACAAAGTAACCCAATGGATGATTGCCAGCATATTATTTTCTATTCCAACTCTTTTCAGTCAGGCAAATCAATAGTTAGACCATTAGACAGTGGATATCTGTAACTTAAAAGGCACATGTGCACATGGGAACAGTGAAGCCTGTTAGCCTGTCAAAAGATAATACAGCTGAATGCAAGTTTTAAAGTGGTTTGAGGCACAACACATTAAAAATTGAAAAAAAAAGAACTTGTAAACCAGTAATGGTGTAACTTTAAATTTTTATTATACAATTTGCAAGTACAGAAATATTTAAATGATTCCAGATGTCTGTTTAAAATTGTAGTTTATTAATACAAAGGGTAGCAAATGCCAGAAGAGTTTATAAAACCTCCAATATCACACACTTTATAAAAGTGAAATAGGTGAGGAAAGATGGAAAACTTCCTAAAATTCCAATCTGGCATCGTGCAGTGCAATAACTGTGTTTTTTGTAAATTCTGCGTTTGAGATCCTTCATTTTAATTCCTGTTGTTTCTGGTCTCATCAGGTCACGCTGGAAGTGTTGGCATATAATCTGCTCGCATATTTTCAAATCAGTACTGCCCTGAGTCAGCTGTTACGAAGCCCACAAGAGCAGCCATGGAGTTCATTTCCCTTTGAACATTTCTGCATCTGTCTAGGGAGACACTGAACCTCTGCTCAGCTGAGATCACACAATAACTTCCAACTTTTATTGCAGATTTCTAAGACACCATGTACACTGCAGACACATAGGGTGACCAACCCTTCATTAAGGGACATTTTACAGCAGCACAGGGAACCATATGAGTGGGACAGGGGTTGCTGGCGAATGTGTGAGAACAGAGAGAGGTGTATGATGTGGGCTGTTGCCCGAATGCCAGGTCCCGCAGCTGGGAACAGTGCCAACGTGCAGATGTGGGGCAAGATTCTCCGGCCTCCCAGCCACGTGTTTCCCACCGGCGGGAGATGGCTCATTGTTTGCTAGCGGCGGGATTCTCTGGTCCCACCACTGTCAATGGGAATTCCCATTGATGTCACCCCACGCCGACGGGAAACCCACGGGCGGCAGTGCACTGCCAGCAGGAATGGAGAATCCCACCAGTGTGAATGGCTGGAGAAATCCGTCCGTGTACTGCATGTGAGCAAAATCTAAAGATCTGAAACAGGTGATAAACATCATCCCGGTAACATGCAACCGGGAACAAGGGATAATCACCTCAATTAAAGGATGATCTCATAAAATTCAGGATGCTTGGTCATCCTGTTGTATAGGACCAGGTGTAGGTTATTCTACTTATTCTCTCTGCCAGGGTACTATGCACAGCAAGGTGCTCTAGAGAGGAATGTCAAAATATTATATTTTAAAAAGAGAGCAGCAGCAACAGTTCAACAGGTTAATTGTATTCTCTCTGGTTTCTTAAACTTGCATTGAAGAAAAACTCTTGGAACACACAGACCTTCCTTCTTATTAATGGTTTCACGGAACACATATTCATTGAGCAACACCTCGTATCCAGCAGCCGTCAGGAGTTGTGCCACATACTCTGGAATGAAAATATAGAAAATGTGAAAAAAGGTTTTCGGATATGGTGGGAAATGAACATGGACAGGATGCAACCTCCCAGTCACAGCACAGAAAGGTCAATAATTCCTGAGATAATTGACATATCTATTATTGTATGCTTCACCCTATAAAATATATGTTTCGATACGTAACAGATGCATTTAATTTTATATCATAAAGAGATGATCGTCAAACTTAGTGGAATGTAAAAGCAAAATATTACGAATGCTGGAAATCTGAACTAAAAACAAAGTACTGGAAATACTGAGCAGATTTGGCAGCATCTGTGGAGAGAGAAACAGAGCTAATGTTTCAAGTCAAATAGGACTCTTCTTCAGAACTGAAATGTTAAAATATGATGGCATTCATGCTGTTGAAGTGTGGGGGAGGGGCAAACAACAGGGTAAATCTGGGATAGGTTAGATAGGGAGGTAGAAATTAAATAAAGATATCATGGAACAAAAGACTTAAGGGAGTGGTCCTAGTTGTGGTAAAGTGTCCAGAGTGAGTGTCAATGGCAGAGTAATGAGTATCTCCATGAAAGTACAAAAAATAAAAACCAGCAATTGGCAAAAAAAACCAATGTTAGTTCCTTTCTGAGAATTTTAGCCACAGGAAAGGTTCTTTAGACAGCCATATGAACGGAGTAGGAATGGAGGGATACAAAAGAATGGTCTAGTTTGGACCAGGGAGCGGCGCGGGCTTGGAGGGCCGAAGGGCCTGTACCTGTGCTTATTGTTCTTTGTCTGTTTCCGATCAGCCATAACCATCATTTTAGAAACTCCCTTACACCTACATGTTTTTTCTGAATAATTAGCCAGATCGCTATTTTGGGAAAATTCCTAACTTCATCTCAGCGCAAATGGAAATATAAAAAAGTACAGAAAATATACTTTCTGAAACAATTGATTCTTAAACATCAACTCTTAGTGGGGATGGATGTATGCTGTTGTAATTTGTTTTAGGGGTGTTGGTTGAAAGATAAATATTGCCAGGACGCTGGTGAGAACTACCTCACTCTTCCTCGGAATAGTGTTGTAGGACCATTTACTTGCACCACATAAGACAGATGGGACTTCTGTTTAACATCTCAGCTGGCCAGTTAGTCAGGGTTACAGTAATGACATCACAACTAGATTCGAGCGTGCTGAGAAATAGGTCATGATATCACTCAGGAGTTGTACTGCTGTCTGCTAACCACTGATAAAGATGGGCAGAGTGAGAGCAAAAAAAAGCACGTATTGCATTTTACTCAGAGTTAAGGAAGGGACTATCATACACGACAATGTTCTGCAAAAGGTACAATCAAGAGACAGAAGGAAAAAAATTCTAGCATGCAAAGGAAAAATATTGTACAAGTATAAACATTTTCTTTTTTATAGGTGCTGCAAGAAGATTAATGTTTGCCCAGGTTCAATTCTGTTCTATCTGCTCTGCTTGTAAATTGCTTTAATGCTGAAGAATAATCATAAATTATTATAAAGATATTGTTAAAGCAAAAAGAATGTTTGTCGGCACATACGGTGAGCCAAGCACTGATCTGAACTTTAGGCTTTTTGAAATCTGGAGCAGTGTCGTTACTGGATTATGCTGAAAGATGCACAATAAAGAACACACACAAGTATTATTCAATTTGTTAAAGGAGAAGCGTAGATACCAAGTAGTATAATAATGCAAGAGAAGCTGGAAATTACTGTATTAATCTTACAGTCTTCAACTTGTATAGGTATCATAGAAAGAGGAGACTGTATATACGGGAGATAAAATATTGGAGACTGGATTCTATGATTACCTCGAATAAAGGGGGAGTGCTAAAAGTGGGACAGCTGAAAACGAACAATAGAAAATTGAATAATGGTGATAAAGGAGTCTTGTATGAATAGCAATGTCTAGAACACTGTCAGGAAGGATCTTGTAGAGAGGAAACATCAATGACCCTTTAGGAGAATTTGCATTGAAGTACAATATCAAAATGTAAAAGAAAAATAATAAGAAAGCAGATGACGTCAATTGTGCTATGGCAATGGTGAAAAATAGTAGCTAATAAAAACAAACCTTGAGGCTGAGCACAAGGGCCGGAACTCTCCTAGAATCGGAGCGGGTGATGGTCCGACAACAGAAATCTTTGTTGACCTCAGGCGGGAATTTCCAGTCTCGCCCAAGTGAGGCTGTAAAATCTCACTCATAATGTGTAACAGAAGGGCAAAATTGAAGATTGTGCACCCAGAATTGGGGAAATTTTAAATTACTTTGCTAAATTAAAGATGCTGGTGTGGATTTATTTCAACTCTAGTTTATTTAAGCAACTGTGAAAAGCACTAAAT
This sequence comes from Mustelus asterias, assembly GCF_964213995.1. NCBI lineage: Eukaryota > Metazoa > Chordata > Chondrichthyes > Carcharhiniformes > Triakidae > Mustelus > Mustelus asterias. The sequence continues at coordinate 35,471 of NW_027591032.1, read as the reverse complement.
AGTTAGTTTTTCAAAAGAAAAGCTTCAGCCTTGAAGTTATGGTTGCTATGGTATCTGGTAAAAAATCAATTTGAACTGTTTGAAGCACTTTGCTTTAATTGGATTAGAGTTTAAAAACTGCTGTTGTTTTATACTGTTTAAAGATGCATGTTATTATTTTAAATCAATTAAATCAATTTCAGAACATTATATTTGTTTGATAACACAAAGATAAGTGGCAACATAAGCAATGTAGATTGATGTTTAAAGCTAATGAAAGATATTAATAAATTAAGTGGATGGACAAAACAGGCAATTGGATTTCAATGTAAGCAAATGTTAAACCATTCATATTGCACCTAAACGAGAGGAGCGTACTTTTTAAATAGTGAAAAGCTAGAAACAATGTAGGTCCAAAAAGGTGCAAGTGTCCATGTACATTGCTAATTAATAATGTGTTGATCAATTGGCTAGAGAAACAGCAATAAAAGGGACTCCATAGGAATCACTCACTGCACAACCACTGGCATCAGTGTGATCAAGACAGGCCATACCTGACCTGATAACCGATGAGGCTATACAGTACACCACAGGAAGGATCTGCCTCCTCCTTTGCACCAAACATGGAGTCATTTGTCCGACATGCGAAGCTTTTGCACTGTAAGGATGCCCCCAAGATCATGAGTCATTCCTCATTGTACATGCATCAAATGGCAAGGGGGAGGTGACAGGGCATGGATGTGTTTCTCAGGTTATGGAAATGTTGCACAATTATTACAGGAGGCCAACAATGCACTAGGATATTCCGTATCACCTTGCCTTGAATCTCGTGTGTGTCAAAATGAGTCCGACCCCTGCAAAGCGAAAGGTTTCAATGGATTTCTCCAAAATAAATAACGATTCACGGGGAACTTTGCCTACTGCAAAAAAAAGCGTGGGGCTGGTATAAGTTTAGCCCAGTCATTATCTGGTGGATCAAACCATTTCCAGCCTATAAAAATGTTGTCACCTCTCCTGCCTCATTACAGCCTTAGTTTGAACATGGACAAAAGAGCTAAATTCCAGAGGGGAAGTGAGAGTGACTACCATCGATATCAAGGCAGAATTTGACCAAGTATGGCATCAAGGGGCCCTTGCGTAACTGGAGTCAATGGTTACCGGGGGAAAACCCTGCACTGGTTGGAGTCATACCAAGCACTAAGAAAGATAGTTTGTAATGAATCAATGATCTTGGTTTCAGGTCATCACTGGAGGAGTTCCTCAGTGTGGTATCCTAGGTCCAAACATCTTTAGCTGCTTCATCAATGACCTTCCTTCCATCAGAAGGTCAGAAATAGGGATATTCGTTGATGATTGCAAACTTTTCAGCACCCATTTGTGACTTCTCAGATATTGAAGTAGCTCTTGCCCAAATGCAGCAAAGCCTGGACAATATCCAGGCTTGAGCTGACAAATGACAAGTAACATTCATGCCACACAAGTGCCAGGCAAAGACCATCTCCAACAAGAGAGAATCTAACTATCACCCCATGACATTCAATGCCATTACAATCACTGAATCTTCCACTATCAACACCCAGGGCATTACCATTGACCAGAAATTGAACTGGACCAGCCATATAAAAACTGTGGCTATAACTGCAGGCCAGAGGCTAGGAATCTTGCAGTGAATAACTCACCACCTGACTCCCTAAAGCCTGTCCAGAATCTACAAGTCAGGAGTGTGATGGAATGCTCTCCACTTGCCTAGATGAGTGCAGCTCCTGCAACACTGAAGAAACTTGACATCATCCAGGACATTGCAGCCCACTTGTTTGCCACCTTTTCACAAACATTCACCCCCTCCACCACCAATGAACAGTGGCAGCAGTGTGTACCGTCTACAAGGCACCAACGTTCCTTAGGCAGCACTTTGACACCCACAACCAGTACCATCTAGAAGGGTGTTTTTCTGGTTGGCGATCAGTGACTAGTGGTGTGCCTCAGGGATCAGTGTTGGGATCGCAATTGTTTACAATTTACATAGATGATTTGGAGTTGAGGACCAAGTGCAGTGTGCCAAAATTCGCAGATGACACTAAAATGAGTGGCAAGGTAAAGTGTGCAGAGGACACTGAAAGTCTGTAAAGGGATATAGATAGTCTAAGTGAGTGGGCATGGGTCTGGCAGATGGAGTACAGTGTTGGTAAAGGAGGTCATCCATTTTGGTAGGAATAACAGCAAAATAGACTATTATTTAAATGGTAGAAAATTGCAGCATGCTTCTGTGCAGAGGGACCTGGATGTCCTTGTGCAAGAATCACAAAAGTTGGTTTGTAGGTGCAGCAGGTAATTAAGAAGGCAAATGGAATGTTGTCCTTCATTGTTAGAGGGATGGAGTTTAAAAACAGCGAGGTTATGTTGCAGCTGCATAAGGTGCTGGTGAGGCCACACTTGGAGTACTGTGTACAGTTTTGGTCTCCTAACTTGAGAAAGAATACACTGGTACTGGAGAGGGTGCAGAGGAAATTCACTAGGTTGATTCCGAAGTTGAGGGGGTTGGCTTATGAGGAGAGACTGAGTAGACTGGGATTATACTCATTGGAATTCAGAAGAATGAGGGGAGATCTTATAGAAACATATAAGATTATGAAGGGAATAGATAAAATAGAAACAGGGAGGTTGTTTCCACTGGCGGGTGAAACTAGAACTAGGGGGCATGGCCTCCACTAACTTCAATAAAGAAAAATATTTAAGAAATATGCAAGTAGAGTTTCATATAAACAAGTATTTTCCAAGCAAGTACAGTACTACTTATAACTAACATAACCAGCTGATAATCTTTTGGAAGTAGCAAAAAAAAAAGTTTTAAATAACAAATCTCACCATCAGAAAAGAAGAAAGATCTTGTTCCGTCTTGACGAACGTAAAAATTAGGTCCAAGTTTGTGGCCACTTTTAAATCGGAGCATGGCATGATCATACAGTCCGTAATCTCTGAATAAGATGTATCCACCAGGTTTCAGTACCTTTCACAGGCACACAAGAATCAAAGTCACAGTTAGTAGATCGTTTGCAATGATGCACTACCAAATGAACAAAGTGGGCCTACAGGAATAATTTACTTGTATTGGCTTAGTGGGTCACATTCTCAGTGAATTAACAAAAGGCAACACCACTAGCCCAGAAGATACAAAATGCATAAATCTTTATAAGTGAGACTATATTCATAGAAACAAAGTGTTCAATTATCTCTTCTTTTTTTAATTTTTCTCCATCTACAAGATAACGTTTGATATTTGGTAAAATCAGTGCTAAACGACTGGGATTTTCAAAACCCAATTAACAAAAACTTGCACAGGTACCATGTTGAATTGTGTTTAAATTATAAAATGTACAATTTTCTGAGAGGAGATGGTAACATAACATGTACAACAGATATATAATTCACTTTAATTTCAAGATCACCACTTTTACAGAAAATGTTTGTCAAATCCTTTAGAATCTTCCCCATTTACATCACTATGAATATGATGGCAGCATGTGTACCATTAAAATACAAACCTTATGGATGTTTTCTAATGCCAGCTGCATCTTGTCAGGATGAATGGCAGAAAGCACGAAGATCAGTGTTACAACATCCACGGAGTCCGCTGGCACATTCTCCAGTAAATCATCTTTTGTCAGATCACATTGAAAGACCTTACATCGTTCAACTTTATACGAGCGGTTTTGCTTTAAAAAAAAAGAAACAAGCAGAGGAATGGATGAGAAGGAATCTGTACAGGAGGCTATCAATCAATTGAGTGATTAGTTTTCACATGTTATTGTTTTTTTAAGCTATTTCCATTCATGTCTGAAACAACTGACGGGATTATTTGGGGAATTTGAAGAAGTTGCAATCAAGTACATAATACAGCTTGAGTATCCTTTTTATCTGTACATTCAAAAACCAAACACATCCAAAAGCTGAATATTTTTTTGAATGAACCCCAACCAAGTCAACATGGACTTCAGCAGCCTTTTGTGCAGGAAGTCTAGCTTTTGGCTTTCCAAGTGTGATTTTTATGGTTATTTAGTGCTTTTATTCCACCTTATCAAAAAGACCATCAGCTACCTTTATGGGTAACAATGAGAAGGAAAAGGAAGCATATTTCATTATCAATTGCTAATGGAGTTGCTGCAGAAACCTGACCGTGATGTGTCTGTGAGGCAATTGAGTGAGGAGTATGGGGTGGGTAGCACCACCATATATGATTTAAGGTAGCAGAAAGACCAAGGGTGAGATCTTACCGGCTGTTCATGCCATACTCCCGCTGCAGCGAGGTCAGAGAATTTAGCACTGCAGTGGGATGAGAAAATCCCACCGGTGTGAACGGTGGTAACATTCCGGGCCAACTGTTTAAATTGTATGTTGAAAGGAATTCACAAAAGTTAATAATAGAGAAAATTTGCATAGGTCGAAAAACTACGAACATGATAGTCTTGTCATGATGGAGTGGATTTGACAGTGCAGGAGTACAAGGTTTTCGCTGACTTGTCCAGTGATCATGCAGCAAGTTCTACCAGCAAGTGCTGAGGCTTGAAGTGCATGTGATTACATGACAGATTGGTTGGAGAAATTCAAGAAGGGTCATTGTATCAAGTTTTTGAAAGTTTACGGCGATAAAGCACCTACAGACCATAACACAGCTGAGAAAAATATTGGGATTACTATGCTAATTTCAGACCAAAGCCTTTCACCTGAACATATTTACAATGTTGATGAAATAAGTCTACACTGGCGATATGTCCCTTAGAAAATGCTAGCAATGGCTGAGCAGAGTACATTAACAGGTGTAAGGATGCCAATAATAGGTTGACCATCTTTGGTTGTGCCAATGCAGCTGGCACACACAAATGTAAATTAGCTGTAATCAGGAATAACAAATGTCCTGAGTGCTTCAAGGATGTTCAAATATTATCTGTTCACTACTATGCCAATGAGAGAGCCTGGGTAACAAGGGACATGGTTTCTGATTGGTTTCACAACCACTTTAATACTCCTTTTTGAATATATAGACTCCTTCTTGAATAGTTGACTTGGTGATGCAAACAGGGGTTTGGGGATGAAAGGTTTCCAAAAGGAGTTTACAATTAAGAACGCCATCTACATATCTGCTAATTCTAGTGCCTTGTTGATAAAAAAAATCTTGACCAACAGTTGGCACAAACTTTGGCCCACACAAATGTTCCCTGATGATGATAATATTGACAAAGACTTTGAAGGGTTTTGCGTGAACAAGGAAGAGAAGATGGTAAATCAGCTCCTTTAGGATGTAAAAGGTATAGCATTGAAATTGCAAATATGTTGGAGGGTGAGGAAATGTCGAGCATTAACATTGATACCCCAATCATGCATTCTTTGACTGACGGGCAGATTGCAGAAATGGTATAATGACAAGATCAACTTGATAAAAAATAGAGCCACAGGTTGATAGATCCGCTCAAATAACATGCATTTACAAGTGAGCAAAAAATAATGTCAGCGTCTAAAATAAAAGACAAACTTATTGAACAAAAACCAATGTTGATGAGGCTTTTGAAGGTGGAAGAACTATTCAAGAAGACCTGCTCACCAGAGTGCACTGACTCAGAACCCTTTCCTACAAGCTCCTTTATCAGGATTTAATTAATGCAGTCATTATTCGAATCCATCTTACTTTGTGCGGGGATAACACCAAGGCCATTGTGTAAGTACTCATAATTTTTTAAATCATGCTAAGAATGCGATGCAATTTTATATTATAGGTGTAACAAGCATTAGAAATCATAGAAACCCTGCAGTACAGAAAGAGGCCATTCAGCCCATCGAGTCTGCACCGACCACAATCCCACCTAGGCCCTACCCCCACATCCCTACATATTTACCCACTAATCCCTCTAATCCACGCATCTCAGGACACTAATGGCAATTTTTAACCTGGCCAATCAACCTAACCCGCACATCTTTGGACTGTGGGAGGAAACCGGAGCACCCGGAGGAAACCCACGCAGACACGAGGAGAATGTGCAAACTCCACACAGACAGTGACCCGAGCCGGGAATCGAACCCAGGTCCCTGGAGCTGTGAAGCAGCAGTGCTAACCACTGTGCTACCGTGCCGCCCCCATTATTAATTGAAAGAATTATACCACAAAGTTTCACATTTGAAACAAAAATCATTTGTGCAAGATTTAAACAAAGCAAGTACTACTAACTTGACACTATATATTTCATATTCACTTGCTCTTTCCACTTGAGAATTTAAATGGGATGCTCCTTTTACTACCTTTGTTTCCACACAAGAGTTCATAGAATCATAGAAATCATAGAAACCCTACAGTGCAGAAGGAGGCCATTCGGCCCATCGAGTCTGCACCGACCACAATCCCACCCAGGCCCTACCCCCACATATTTACCCGCTAATCCCTCTAACCTACGCATCCCAGGACTCTAAGGGGCAATTTTTAACCTGGCCAATCAACCTAACCCGCACATCTTTGGACTGTGGGAGGAAACCGGAGTACCCGGAGGAAACCCACGCAGACACGAGGAGAATGTGCAAACTCCACACAGACAGTGACCCGAGCCGGGAATCGAACCCGGGACCCTGGAGCTGTGAAGCAGCAGTGCTAACCACTGTGCTACCGTGCCGCCCACATTATCCTGTCGCCCACTCTCTTAAATGGTGCACAAGCTAATTGTTCTGCCGTTTTGTTATACTTCAAACTCTATACCCTATCCACCACCAAGTCTGCTTACTTCTACCCCAAGAGCATTGCCAGTCTCAGCCATCTACTGCCACTGAAAACCTGGTCGATGCTTTTATGACTGAAAGATTTGACTCCTTAATGTAATAGGGAAAAAGTAGAGGGTGTGAGTTGGTCAATGAGAAACAATTTAGTATTTGTAATGATAATTAGCCTAGGCTTAGACTATAGTAATGCAAGGAGACCTAGGCCTACTGTATACATGGTAGGCATATCAAATCCTAAAAGCGAAAATGTCTGAATACCGAAACACAGAAACGTAGAAAATAGGAGCAGGAGGCCATTTGGCCCTTCGAGCCTGCTCCACCATTCATCACGGTCATGGCTGAACTCAATAGCCTAATCCTGCTTTCTCCCCATAACCTTTAATCCTATTCGCCCCAAGTGCTATATCTAGCCGCCTCTTGAAACGCAACCCAAGGGTTTTGGACAAAGGATACTCGACCTGTATTGCTTAATTGACCGGAAAGAGCTTTAAACCTCCTGCATGCAAGGTGCTAGAAATGCATTGTTTCTTGCTTACTTTCTTTCAGGATTTTAACATTCACATCAATGGCATTGAAAATCTGGCTGTACCAACTGTATCTCTAGTGTACATTTACTAGCTGTTCCTCCTTGAAAGATTTCAGCACAAAAAGGTGTAAAGAAAATCAAGAAAATGATCAAAAACAATTATAAACATTGTTGCAAATACCTTCACAAATTCTACGGCCCGGGGCGAGAAGTCACAAGCATAAATAAAGACATTCAGATCATCCTCTAAAAGAGGGAACAAACAGTTCCCAACCCCACAGCCAGCTTCCAACAGAATCAGTTTCTGATTTTCAAACTGCATGGAGAGAAAAACAAACAATATTAAGAATAATTTGCATTTTTATAGAACCTTTAATAAAGCAAAATAATCCACAGTGTTTCATGTAAGAAAAAGTGGATACGCCCAGCAGTATTAGAAGAGATAACCAAGAGAGGCAGTCAAGGGAACAGGTAGAAAAGTGAAGAGGATTTGGGTGGAAGTTCGGACAGTAAGATTCAAGGGTTTGTCAGCACTGAATAAGCGAAAAGGGGAGATACACTAGGGGCCTACATCAGAACATCAAAGGGCATGAGGTGGAATGCAAAGTGGGAGGGAAGGGTGGGGTAAGGCTGATAATAAGTTTTAAACCTGATTTCAAATTTAGTATGCCAGGAACCGGGAGCTAGCAGAGGTCAGCAAGTATGGGGTGATGAACAAGTGGAACTCAATGCAGGAAAGGATATAGAAAATGGAGTTGTGGATGAGCTACATACTGTTAGGTGGAACATTAAGGAGTCAAATCTTTCAGTCATAAAAGCATCGACCAGGTTTTCAGTGGCAGTAGATGGCTGAGACTGGCAATGCTCTTGGGGTAGAAGTAAGCAGACTTGGTGGTGGATAGGGTATAGAGTTTGAAGTATAACAAAATGGCAGAACAATGAGCTTGTGCACCATTTAAGTGAGTGGGCGACAGGATAATGTGATTGCAGCCAAGAGTGCGGACTTTGTGGCAGAAGCCCCATAAGATGGATTCCATTTTCTCAATGCAGGTTCATCTACTTGGTAAGAATTTTGGTACAAGATACTGATACAAATAATGGCGGTGGAGAGGTAAAGCTAAATGGTGGTCATATACATGTTGAAACTGGCCTCGTGCCTATGGATAATCTTTTTGGTGGTAGCATATACACAAGTAAAAAAAGGTGAAAGCAAAAGTAGGACCTCCAAATATGGTGGAGGTGACAATGTGGCGGGTGAGGGGAGGGAAGCAAAAAGAAATCATTGCTGCAGATGAGTTAGCTATAATGAGACAGACTGGAAGAGTACCAAGTGGAGCAGCTTCCTGGAGGGATAAAGAAGTTGAAGTATATGAAATAACTGGTCACATTTGCATTCCCAAGTAATTTTCTGAAATCCACAAATATATTCTCTGCAAGTTTGTACTGGACCTGCCTATTGCTGAAATAGCAGCCCGATAATTCAAGTTTGGATTTTCTTTACTCAACATCACTTACTTCTCGACATGCTTTCAGCTCTTCAAACTCCCTAGTTGTCCAGTGTCTATCTTTGAAGAAGTTGGTGCTGTTCCTTTTGTAAAATAAATCCCAGTTCTTCTGTGCATCTATTTCGAGCTTTTGTTGTTTAAAATCCGACACTAAGCTCCGATCATTTATGAGTTTTTCTGCTTCTTCAGGGGTGAGGATCCTTCCCCTGTCCCCTCTGACTTGAAAAGGCACTTCTGATTTGGAGGGTGCTGCAGTTACTACCTTATTGCTTAAAGAGCAATTGTTTATCCCTTCTGTTCGGCATGTTTGGGTAGCATAAGAATCAGGTGGTTCCATGTCATCTCCCATGTTTACAATATTCTAGATGTTCTTAATGCAAGAGAAAAACAAACTTTAGACTTCTGTTTAAAACTCAAAATAGTAAACACAATCAAAGGTGCCATCTCTGCATTCAAAGATGATATAGAATGATCTACTTTTTAAAAGCGGGTGAATATATGTAATGAAATTTTTGTGGAACAAATACTACGCATCTTTTTATCGTATCTCAGAGAGAGACAATTATTAGACTGTTTTTGCAAGCGGGGGAGCCAGATATCAGTCCATGTATCCCAAGGGTGCGAGATATTTGTGCCGCAACAGAGTATCATTTAACAGTGCCTGCAGATCGCTGCTTTTGTCAAAGAACTCCAGCTACCAGTCCATGTATCTCAAAGAGCGCCAGTTACCAGGTTATGCATCTTGAAGGCTTCCAATTATTGGTCTGTGTATCTCAGATGGCTCCAATTTCCAGTCCGTGTATCTTGGAGAGTGTTGATTACCAGTGGGGTGTGCAGAATCACAGAATGATGATAATATATAATGAGGCCATTCAGCCAGTCATGTCAATGCAAGGGCAACTCAGCAAGTTCTAGTAGACCCTGGTACCCTCTTTTCCCCACAAATTTTCCCACTGTAGGTGCTTGTGCAACTCCCTTGTGAAAGCCACGATTGAATCTACTTCAAGCACTCTCAAACAGTGATTCACTGATCCATTCATTACTTAAAAGATCTTCCTCAACTCACCTCTGGTTCTTTTGCTAATCGCATTCAATGCTATCCTCTGGGATCAATGGGAACAGTTTCTCTGAATCTATTCAGTCTGAGCTCCTAAAACTCTTAATACCTCTAGCAAATCTCCACTCTTCTCTTTTCTGAGGAAACCAAGCCCAGCTTCTGCAATCTCTCCACATAACTGAAATCCCTCATTATTGAATCGTTCTTGTAATCTTTTCCCCACACCTTCTCTAAAGCATTCCTCCTAAAGTGTGGTGCCCAGAATGGAAGACACTACTTTAGCTGAGGCTGAACCAGTGTTTTATAAAGGTTCATCATAACTTCCTTGCTTTTATACTCTATGCCTCTGTTTATAAAACAGTAAGAGTTTTAACAACACCAGGTTAAAGTCCAACAGGTTTATTTGGTAGAAAATGCCATTAGCTTTCGGAGCGCTGCTCCTTCGTCAGATGGAGTGGAAATCTGCTCTCAAACAGGGCATACAGAGACACAAAATCAAGTTACAGAATACTGATTAGAATGCGAATCTTTACAGCTACATTTAAAGATACAGACAATGTGTGTGGAGGGAGCATTAGGCACAGGTTAAAGAAATGTGTATTGTCTCCAGACAGGACAGCCAGTGAGATTCTGCAAGTCCAGGAGGCAAGCTGTGGGGGTTACCGATAGTGTGACATGAACCCAAGATCCCGGTTTAGGCCATCCTCATGTGTGCGGAACTTGGCTATCAGTTTCTGCTCAGTGACTCTGTGTGTCGTGAAGGCCGCCTTGGAGGCCTTGATTTTGTGTCTCTGTATGCCCTGTTTGAGAGCAGATATCCACTCCATCTGACGAAGGAGCAGCGCTCCGAAAGCTAATGGCATTTGCTACCAAATAAACCTGTTGGACTTTAACCTGGTGTTGTTAAAACTCTTACTGTGTTTACCCCAGTCCAACGCTGGCATCTCCACATCATGACTACCATCGTCTATTTATAAAACCCAGGATTAGGTTATAAGGGGACATAGATAGGTTGTGTGAGTGGGCAAAATCTGGCAAATGGAGTATAATGTGGGAAAATGTGAAATAGTCCATTTTGGGAGGAAGAATTTTTTAAAAAGCTTATTATCTAAATAGCGAGAGATTGTAGAGCTTTGAGGCACAGCGGGATCTGGAGTGCATGAATCATAAAAGGCTGATATGCAGATACAGCAAGTAATTAGGAAAGCTAATAGAATTTTATAATTTGTGAGGGGAATTGATTGCAAAAATAGGGAGATTATGCTTCAGTTGTACAGGTGAGACCACATCTTAAGGAAAGATGAAAATGGGTTAGAAGCAGTTCACAGGTTTTCTAGACTAATTGCAGGAATGGGTGGGTTTTCTTAACAGAAAGCGCTTTAGAGGTTAGGTTTGTGTCAATTGGAATTTAGAAGAGTAAGACGCGGTTTGATTGCAACCTGAGGGGTATTGACAAGAGTGGATGTAGTGGATGTTTCCTAATGTCTGAGAATCCAGAAGTAGGAGTCATTATTTAAAAATAAAGGTTGCTCACTTAAGGCAGAGATGAGGAGAATTATTTTCTCTCAGAGGATCACGAGTATCTGGAACTCTCTTCCTCAACAGACAGTGGAAACAGAGGCTGGAATCTTACCACTGTTCACACCAGCAGCATTTTCCCATCCCACTGCAGTGAATGGAGATTTGGCTGGCTGCCAAATTCTCCGACTTAGCTGCAGCAGGAGCATGACATAAACGGTAGGCAAGATCGAATCCTGAGTCTTTGTCAACTCTGAAGGAGAGTTATGCAAACTCTAAAGTTGGATCTGTTCTCTCTCCACAGATGCTCTCAGACTTGCTGAGATTTTCCAGCATTTTCTGTCTTTTTCTCCACAGATAAAACCAAAGCGACTTGAGTGTTTCCAGTACTTTCTGTTTTTAATTACGACTCCTACAGTTCTTGTGCCTCTCTCTAATTTTCCTGTTATCTTATAGAGAGCCACTTATCAATCCGAGTACCTCGGAGATCGCCAGTTAGTAACGTAACTACTGGTGGCAACCTAGGTGGGCCTTGAGCCATCTAAGTGCTGGGGCAGCGTGGTGGCAGAGTGATTAGCACAGCTGCCTCACAGTGCCAGGGATTTGATTCCTGGTTTGGGTCACTGTCTGTGCGGAGTTAGCATGTTCTCCCTGTGTCTGCATGGGTTTCCTCCGTGTGCTCTGGTTTCCTCCCATAGTCTGAAAGACGTGCTGGTTAGGTGCATTGGCCATGCTAAATTCTCCCTCAGTGTACCCAAACAGGTGTCAGAGTGTGGTGACTAGGGGATTTTCACAGTGACCCTCCTCCCACAACTCCTTTACCGATACATTGGTGATTATTTTGGTGCCGCTTCATGCTCTCGTCTGGACCTGGAAAACTTCTTCAACTTCACTTCCAGTTTCCATCCCTCCATCACCTTCACCTGTTCCATCTCAAACACTTCCCTTCCTTGACCTTTCTATCTCCACTTCTGACAATAGATTATCTACCATTATCCAATACAAGCCCACTGACTCGCACAGCTATCTGGACTACAGCTCTTCACACCCTACATCCTGTAACGACTCCATCCCTTTCTCTCAGCTCCTTCGCATTTGTTCCGATGATCCCACTTTCCAAAGTGGTGCTTCTAATATATGCTCCTTTTTGCTCAACCGTGGTTCCCCACCTACAGTTGTTGACAGGGCCCTCAACAGTGTGCGCTCCATCTCCCACGCCACGACCCTCACCCCCTCCTCTCCCTCCCAAAACAAGGACAGAGTCCCCCCTGTTCTCACATTTCACCCCACCAGCCTCCTCCGCATACAAAGCATAATCCTCTGCCATTTTCGCCAGCTCCACCACTAAACACATCTTCCCTTCACTCCCTCTGTCAGCATTCCGCAGAGACCGTTGCCTCTGGGATAACCTAGTCCACACCTCCATTATACCTAACATCTCACCCATCACTCATGGCAATTGCAATTGCAGAAGGTGCAACATCTGCCCCTTTACCTCTTCCATGTTTACCATCCAAAGTCCAATACACTAATTCCAGGTTAAGCACTTGCACCTCTTTCAATTTGATCTGTTGCATTCGCTGCTCCCAATGTGATCTCCTCTATATCGGAGACACCAAACATAGACTGGGTGATCGCTTTGCTGAGCACCTTTGGTCTGTGCGCAATTAGGACCCTGACCTTCCAGTTGCTTGGCATTCTAACACACGATCCTACTCCCATGCTCACGTGTCTGTTCCTGGCTTGCTGTAATGTGATGTGGAGATGCCGGTGTTGGACTGGGGTGAACACAGTAAGAGTTTTAACAACACCAGGTTAAAGTCCAACAGGTTTATTTGGTAGCAAATACCATTAGCTTTTGGAGCGCTGCTCCTTCGTCAGATAGAGTGGAAATGTGCTCTCAAACAGGGCACAGAGACACAAAATCAAGTTACAGAATACTGATTAGAATGCGAATCCTTACAGCCAACCAGATCTTAAATGTACAGACAATGTGGGTGGAGGGAGCATTAAGCACAGGTTAAAGAGATGTGTATTGTCTCCAGACAGGATAGCCCGCAAGTCCAGGAGGCAAGCTGTGGGGGTTAGTGATAATGTGACATAGATCCAACATTCCGGTTTAGGCCGTCCTCACATGCGCGGAACATGGCTATCAGTTTCTGCTCAGCGACTCTGCACTGTCGTGTGTCATGAAGGCCGCCTTGGAATGATACACGACAGTGCAGAGTCGCTGAGCAGAAACTGATAGCCAAGTTCCGCACACATGAGGACAGCCTAAACCGGGATGTTGGATTTATGTCACATTATCAGTAACCCCCACAGCTTGCCTCCTGGACTTGCAGGCTGTCCTGTCTGGAGACAATACACATCTCTTTAACCTGTGCTTAATGCTCCCTCCACCCACATTGTCTGTATCTTTAAGATCTGGTTGGCTGTAGGGATTCGCATTCTAATCAGTATTCTGTAACTTGATTTTGTGTCTCTGTGCCCTGTTTGAGAGCACATTTCCACTCCATCTGACGAAGGAGCAGCGCTCCGAAAGCTAATGGTATTTGCTACCAAATAAACCTGTTGGACTTTAATCTGGTGTTGTTAAAGCTCTTACTGTTGCTGTAATGTTCCAGTGAAGCTCAACACAAAATGGAGGGACAGCATCTCATTTTCCGGCTAGGCACATCACAGCCTTCCGGTCTCAAGATCGAATTCAACAACTTCAGATGATTAGCTCTACCCCACCTCGACCCCTTTGTTTTCATTTTATTTAATTTTTATCTATTCTCCACCTTTTATTTCTTTGTCTTTATTTTTCTTTCCCCCTATTTTATCCCCCCTTGCTTCCCTTTTCCCTCTTTTTCTCAATTTTACCTCTCTCCCACCCATCTCCTCCCTCCCCCCACATCTTCTGTCAGATGATGTAATGAAATCAGAGGATAAATCAGTTTACCCTCTGATTTCAGCTTCTCTGCCGTTACTGCCATTAGCATCTCTTAGCCTTTCCCCTTGTTTCTGAGGCTATGATTCATCTTTCATTCCCTCACCCTACAGTGTGAATATCTCCCACTTTCTCTGCCTTTTAGCTTTGACAAAGGGTCATCTGGACTCGAAACATCAGCTCTTTTCTCTCCTTGCAGATGCTGCCAGACCTGCTGAGATTTTCCAGTGTTTTCTCTTTTGATTTTCACAGTAATTTCACTGCGGTGTTAATGTAAGCCTGCTTGTGACACTATTAAAATAAACTTTAAAAAAAAACACCTATGGCCAGCTAGGTGGGCCTGAAACCGTCTAAGTGCTGAAAAGGGCGCTCAGCAAAGACAAGTTGTTGTTGTTGTTATGCACGCTCCCGAGCGCGCTAAGGAGAGAGACACCCGGAGAGAAAACCATCCGCAAAATAAACACAAAACACTCAAGATTCAAACCCTGAAGCCCGAACATTTCTTACCGAATAAATGTGGTCTCTGGGGAGCAGCCACAGGCTGGAATCCGGGTGCGCGCCGCATCCTCATCCCCGCGTCCCCGTCAGCGCGTTCACGTGCGTCCGGGTTTGCAGGCAATGCGCGTGCCGCCGCGTCCGAGTCAGTGTGCGCATGCGCCGCCGCGTCGGTGTGCGCATGCGCCGCCGCGTCCGAGTCGGTGTGCCCATGCGCCACCGCCAGTGCGTGCATGCGCCGCCGCGTCCTGGTCCGCAGGCTGCGCGTGAGCCGCCGCCTCTCTGTCAGTGCGCGCGGGCGGACGCGGCGTCGTCGGGCATGTTTACTGTTTGAATGTAACGGCCGCCCGGTCGGTCGCGTTTGGAAAAAAAAAACACCCATCGGAAAAGAAAAGACGGCGGGGCCGCTCCGGGAGGGGATTTTATTTATTGATGATTGAAGCGTTCGGCGATGAATGGCACCGCGCAGCCGGCGCTGGGCAAGGAGGAGCACGTGCTGAAATTGGGCGAGAGTTTCGAGAAACGACCTAAGAGCTCGTTTCACACCATCCGCTGTGAGTGACTGAGGGAGGGAGTAGGCCGGAGAGGGAAGCCTGAGGCCTAGGAGCCTGAGGCCTAGGGCCTCATCCGCCAGTCTGATCTTCAGGCGGGGGAAGACACAGCGAGAGTTCCAGTACTGGATATAAAGTGAATGGGGCAAGCGGCTCTGAGAGCTCGGCTTGCTTCTGGCCGAATGCACATTGTTCCGTGAGCGACCCTGGAAGCGCTGCCCCCTCGCCCCCGCCCCCTCTGTTGCCCTGGTTACCCGGGGGCAACGGTAAGACAACAGGATTTAAAGGGTTAAATGGTCCCTTCCGGGTTAGATAAACTTGGCTTGTAACCCCTTTTAGTTTTAGTATTTATTTGTTAGTGTCACAAGTAGGTTTACAGCAATGAAGTTACTGTGAAAATCCCCTAGTCGCCACACTAGGTTTAGACGGTTGAGCGGTGATCCAAACACACTTGCCTTTATATATGTATATATATATTTATATATAATCACCGTTTCACTTTCTGGGAGTGCCCCCAAAAATGCCTAACGGTGTTAGCCAGCAGCCCCAATTTGCACACAGCAAGGTTCCACCATGGGCAATAATAATGGTAAGAAGTCTCACAACACCAGGTTAAAGTTCAACAGGTTTATTTGGTAGCAAATACCATAAGCTTTCAGATGGGGTGGATATCTGACGATGGGATATCCACCCCATCTGACGAAGGAGCTGTGCGCCGAAAGCTTATGGTATTTGCTACCAAATAAACCTGTTGGACTTTAACCTGGTGTTGTGAGACTTCTTACTGTGTTTACCCCAGTCCAACGCCGCCATCTCCACATCAATAATAATGGCCAGACCATCTACTTTCTAGGTCAGCACAGTGGTTAGCACTGCTGCCTCACAGCACCAGGGACCTGGGCTCGATTCCTGGCTTGGGTCACTGTTGATGCAGAGTCTGCACGTTCTCCCCCTGCCTGCGTGGGTTTCCTCCGGGTGCTCCGGTTTCCTCCCTCAGTCTGAAAGATGTGCTGGTTAGGTGCATCGGCCATGCTAAATTCTCCCTCAGTTTACCCGAACAAGCGCTGGAGTGTGGCAACTAGGGGATTGTCACAGTAATGTCATGTAAGCTTACTTGTGACACTAATAAATAAACTTTAGCAAAAAATTAGTGATAAAAGCAAAATGCTGCGGATCCTGAAAATCTGAAACAAAAACATAAAATGCTGGAAAATCTCAGCAGGTCTGACAGTATCTGTGGAAAGAGAATAGAGCCAACATTTTGTCATCTCTGCTGGAGGGTCACCCTGACTCAATGTAGTTCTATTCTCTCCATAGATGCTGTCAGACCTGCAGAAATCTTTCAGCATTTTCTGTTTTACTTTCGATGATGGTTGAGGGATTACATATTGTTAAAATAGTGCCGGGGATCTTTTACATTCACCTGAGAAGATGCAGAGGGCTGCAGGTTTCAAGTCCCGCCTGCCAGGTGGCATTTATCACCGTGAAGAACTTCCTGGATATTTGCATTGGAGTGTCAGCCTGGATTTTGTGCTCTGCTGGTTTGAGCCCACAACCGTGGATGTGAAGCAAGAGTGCAACTACTCAGACAAGGCTGACACATCAATCTCACAAATATATAGGCAAAATACTGCGGATGCTGGAATCTGAAACAAAAACAGAAAATGCTGGAAATCTCAGCAGGTCTGACAGCATCTGTGGAGAGAGAATAGAGCCAACGTTTTGAGTCAGGATGACCCTTTGTCAGAGCTGGTGAAGGGTCACCTTGACTCACTCTTGGCTCTATTCTCTCTCCAGTGACACTGGTCTCATGGATGTGTTTAAAATGAATAAGGTACAGAAATGTTTTTCTTGCAAGTAATCCTGAACAAGGGGGTCACAGTCTTAAAATTAGAGCTAGGACATTTTGGAGTGAAATCAGAAAATCCGTTTTCATAAAAAGGATTCCCCAAAAAGTATGAATTGCAATGTTAATGGCATGGATTCATAGATTTTTATTGGGTATGAGTATCTAGGGATATGGAACATAGTTGGGCAAATGGAGTCGAGGTGCAGAGACATTGGCTACTTATTGGGATGTAACTCCACGTGTTGTGAACCCTTTTGATCCTAAGTTACCCAGGATTGTTGTTCCCAATTGCTGTCCAATGACCCCTGATAGACAAGTGTTGTTGTGTGCAGAACACTGTGCATTGAGTCTCGTTGTCAAATCATTTGTGGATGCTCACTGCTCACGTTCATATGGAAAGTAGATATGAACAGTGATATTTGATCTGTGCGGTCCATACTTTTTTGGTAACTGATGTGTGCATCTCTTTTCTTTCAGATGACTTTAAACCAGCATCCATTGATACCACTTGTGAGGGTGAGCTGCAGGTTGGAAAAGGTGACCAAGTCACCATAACTTTGCCACACATCCCAGTAAGTTCTCATAAATACGGGCTTTGCGCTTGTCAAATCAGAACTCTTTCCACCTCAAATAAGGTTTGATCCACAAAATCTATATTATCAGAACTTGAATAGCTTGCTGTTAATTCATCCAGCACCTAATCCTTCCTGCTGCCTTTTGACTCTATACGTTTTATGCTGTTACAAAAGTAAGTGCCAACTTCACCGCACAGCATCAAAAGGAATACTGTAAGTGGAATGTCCAAGGCAACATTTATTTAATCTCAATATATCAAATATCCTTTGTGGCCTCTGAAAATGAAACTTCCTAAATTACTACAAGAAATGAATGTGAAAATGTGCTAGATTCTTGCTCTGGCTAGTCAGTAAAAACTCTGCAATATTTTAAGTTGTAAGGAGCCTTCC
This sequence comes from Mustelus asterias, assembly GCF_964213995.1. Taxonomy (NCBI): domain Eukaryota; kingdom Metazoa; phylum Chordata; class Chondrichthyes; order Carcharhiniformes; family Triakidae; genus Mustelus; species Mustelus asterias. The sequence goes on along the minus strand of NW_027591032.1, from coordinate 17,338 downwards.
TCTAAAAGGTCAGTTTCAAATGGGTATTTGGGAGAAATTTGTCTTCCAAGTGGGCGCTATAAAATATCTTGTTTCTTAAGGAAGGGTTGGATGCCAAATAATAAGAGAAATTGGGAAGAGTGAGCAAAGTATGTTTGGCACTGCTCTGGAAGTGCCTCTCTAACTTGCTCCGTTTCATTCATTTTAAGAGCTTCCTTAAAATTCACCCCTTTGCCCAAGCTTTTGGTCATTCCTCCTGCTATCTTCTGTGAAACATCTTGGGATGCTTTTCTTTTGTTCAAGAATCAGTATAAATGCAAATACAAAGGAATATGCAGGCTGGAGGCAGTTCAGAGTTATTGAGAGGTAAAACCATGGAAATATTTGTAAGAAGGGATCGGATTTTGGACAACGGGGCTGATAGAGACTGGAAATAATGTGGTAATGAGCAAGTAGAATCTGGTGCAGGACAGGATGTGGGCACTAGAGTTCTGAAAAGTGAAGAGTGGAGCTGTGTTTGATAATGAGGATGTTTTTGGAGAGCTTACTAAAGTATTGATAGGCCTCTCAGCAGTGGTGGATAGGTGAAGCAGACAATATCAGTTGGAGCTGAAATTCTAATGACATAGTGGTAGTATGAATAATTTGAAGCTTTGTTGTGGCTTAAATAATGTACCAAAGTTCATCCTGCATTTAGCAGCCAGGGTGTACAATGGAACAGGCAGTAAAAATATAGAAATTATCGACAAGAGCAAAAAATGATGCTTTTGTGTGTGATCTTCAATTGCAGAGGTTCTGACACTGGATAATCAGTCTGACAGCACTGAGGTGGGCATGATGTCATGGATGGTGGTGAAGAGATAAAGCTGGCATTATCAAAATACATGAGGAAACTGGTCCCATGTCTATGGCTGATGCCTCTGAAGGCATCAGGTAAATATGAAAAAAAGGACCAACTATGGACCCATGGGATACTCTAGAGGTGATTGTATGGGATAGGAAAGAAAAGTAGATTCAAATTTATATTGTGCTTTCGTGACTTTGGAACACCCCAAAGAGCTTTATAGTCAATTTAAGTAATTTTTGAAGTGCAGTTCTTGTTGCAATGCAAGAAATGCTCATTTAATCTGCACACAACAATGATTCACAAACAGCAATCTGATCATGACTGAGTTTGTGTTGGTTGAAGTGTTGTTTGAGAGATAAGTATTGGTCAGGACACCTAGAAGAACTCTCCCCTTCAAAATAGCAATATGTGATCTCTTGCATCCACCTGAGAAGGCAGACATCTCCTTCAAAAGATAGCACCGTTACAGTACTACACTACTTCAATATTACAATGGAGTGTTCTAGATTATGAACTCCATTCAAGAAACCATTGCTTGAGAATAGATACTAGTAATAATGTGAGGCACAGGATAGATAACAGGTGGGTTGCCTACTTTTGGGTTGTCTTGTTTTCGCCTGTGGTAAGCTTCTCTTGAGTACCTCTAAGGATTTATTGCTGTCACCACAGCTGGGTTTTAGCATAATTCTTGTTATCTAAACAGAAAAAGACAGAATGTTATTAGGCAAATTGGTAATCTCAGTTTCATGAAGCAAATTAAAGGACTCCTCAATTACTATTGCACAAATGTACAATTGGAAACTATCAGATTTATTATGCCTAGTGCCTACTTAGCGACTGCCCAGGCTGGTATATTTGGAATTGAACACATGGGGAGTTGTGGTACCATCACATCTTGAAATAATATGCTGAGCCATTAATGAAAGTGATTCTCGAGCTGAGCAAATTACACCACTGAACAGTGAAATTATGTCAAGAAAATAATTCATAGAGAGGGAACATACATGTATTACTGTGTTTTATAGGTTTCTGTTGGTGTTGTCAGCTGCAAGTATGTTTGATCTAGTTATTTGCTAAAAACCTTTTAATTTGTGTTAATTTAATAATTCCATTAACTGTATTAAAAAACAGAACAGGCTCAAGGGGCTAAATTGCCTACTCTTGGAAATTGTTCTTATGAGTTCTTATTTTGGATTATTGCTGAATCATCCAATAATTTGAATCAGGCAATGCCCATTACAGTAAAGATGTAATTTTGTGCAAAAAATTGATAATTCTTTGTTGCTTAATCAAAATGAAGGGTATACTTCACTGATTCGCAAAATTTCTATCTTTTCAGTATTTAAATAAATTGGAATGAAATATCAGTGCCTGAGTACTAGCATAAAGGAAGATGATTGTGATTTTTGAGGGTCAATTATCTAACTCCCCGGACATAACTGCTGGAGTTCCCCAGGGTAGTATCATAGGCCCAACCATCTTCAGCTGCTTCCCCAGTGACATTCAACTTGAACTTTTCAGGAGTAAACTAGTACACGTTTTTCAAAATCAATGTTTGTATTTTTATTAAAATATAAAGATAAAATGTCGTTACCATTCCATGTAAGATGTATTTACTGAAGTAGGAAATATCTAGGAGCTTTGTTAGAGTATGGTGCAATATTTGGAGAATACAGTGATATTGTTTTGCCAATTTGAACTCTGATACAAGCCAGAGTAAAGCAGAACTGCAGTAATATCTAGTTTCTTTATCATCAGGGCTCTACTCCACCAATGACTGTTTTCAAAGGTAATAAAAGACCATATCAGAAGGATTGTGTACTTATCATTAACCATGATACTGGGGAATTTGTGCTTGAAAAACTCAGCAGCAGTATACAGGTGAAGAAAACCAGGTGAGACTACATTCATTTTTAAAATTGAATTGAATAATTATTTTTGTGACTGATAATATACTATTTCTATATATTGGTTTGTAATCCCATTTTTTCCTGATTTACACTTGTATAAAATTTTATAATCAGACTAACAATAATCAATAAAAGTACATTAGCATTTATGGAATCTTTGAACTTTATCACATAGAAGAAGGCTATTGAATGCTTCGTACCCATGCCAGCTCGCAAAGAGCTGACTTATTCCTTGGGGCTCTGACCCGATGCTCTTTACATTTTTTATTTATTCTCCTAACAATCGCCCTTTTGTCCTTTCAGTACTTATGGACATAATGGGCTGAATGATCACCTCTGGAACTATAAATTCAATAACTTTAAAATACTCAATTTCTAAAATTTCTGCAGGTATCGGGCAGGTTGCCGCTTAATCTTTTTAAATATCAGAATAGTGAAAAGCATTTGAAACTCACCAGATAATTTTATGGGCATAGGTTTTTAATTCTTTCACAGGATGTTGAGGTTGCTGGCTAGACCAGCATTTATTGACCATCCCTAATTACCCTTGAGAAGGAGGTGGTGATCTGCTTTCCTGAACCACTGCAGTCCATGTGTGTACACCCACAAAGCTGTTTGGGGAATTCTAGGATTTTGACTCAGCAACAGTGAAGAAACAGTGATATAGTACCTAGTCAAAATGATGTGTGGCTTGGAGGAGAACTTGCAGATGGAGGTGTTTCCATGCATCTGCTGCTCTTGTTCTTTTTGGTCATAAAGGTTGTAGGTTTAAATGGTGCTGTTGACAAAATCTTGGTGAGTTGCTCAGTCTATTTCATGGAATCCCTACAGTACAGAAGGGGGCATTCGGCCCATCAAGTCCGTACTGACCAGAATTCCACCCAGGCTCTATTCCTGTAACCCCCCCACATTTATCCTGCTCAGGGGCAATTTAGCATGGCCAGTCAACCTAACCTGCACATCTTTGGACTGTGGGAGGAAACTGGAGCACCCGGAGGAAACCCATGCAGACATGGGGAGAAAGGGCAAACTCCACACAGAAAGTGACCGAGCCCGAATTGAACCTGGGTCCCTGGCGTTGAGAGGCAGCGATGCTAGCCATTGTGCCATCCTATTTTGTACACACTGTTGCCACTGTGTGTCGGTGGTAGAGGGAATGAGTGTTGAAGGTGGTGGATGGAGTTCCTTGTCCTGGATGGTGTCAGTCTTCTTGAGTGTTCTTGGAGCTGCACTCAACCAGGCGAATTGAGGTTATTCCATTATATGCCTGATTTGTGCCTTGTAGATAGGCGATAGGTTTTGGGGCAACAAGAGTTGAGTTACTCACCACAGAATTCCCAGCCTCTGACCTGCTCTTATAGCCATTGTACATATTGTAGTTTCTGGTCCATGGTAACTCCCAGGATTATGAAAGTGGGGGAGTCAGCGATGGTTATGCCATTGAATGTCATGGGAGATGGTTGGGTTTTCTTTTGCTGGAGATGGCCATTGCCTGGCACTTGTGTGGCGTGAATATTATTTGCCACTTATCACCCCAAGCATGAATATTGCCCATGTTTTACTGATGTGAATGCAGACGGCTTCAGTATCTGAGGAGTTGCAAATGGTTGGGCATAAGACATTATCCTGAGAAACTCCTGCACTTATATCCAGAGAGTTAGGTGATTGACCTCCAAAAACCACAATCATCTTCATTTGTGCTAGGTATGACTCCAATCAGTGGAGCGTTTTCACCCTGATTCTCATTGATGTCAATTTTGCTCTGACTCCTTGACATTGCTGAGTCAAATGCTGCCTTGATGTCAAAGGAAGTCACTGTTACTTCACCTCTTTAGTTCAGCTCTTTTGTCCATGTTTGAACCAAGGCTATAATGAAGTCTGGAGAAGTTCAGCTCTTTTGTTTATGTTTGGATCAAGGTTGTAATGACGTTAGGAGCTGAGTGGGCCTGGCAGAACCCAAAATGAGTGTCAGTGAGGAGGTTATTTTTGATTAAGTGCTGATTGATAGCACTGTTATGTTAAGTTATCCAGCTGTGTTCTGCAGGTTCTCCGAAGACAACATTTATTTTCAGCCAAAGACACAAAGTAATTCAGTGGATCATGTGGCTGCAGTGAGTGTTTTCTCCTCTTGGTAATATAAATTGAAGATTTTTGTTGGAAACAAAAACCCAATTAAACTGAATTTCAACTGGCCTTTCTAAATGACAGTCCAGTCTTTTTTTATTCATGGGATGTGGGTGTCGCTGGCTGGGCCAGGATTTATCGCCTTTGAACTGAGTGGCTTGCTGGACCATTTCAGAGGATATTTAAGAGTCAACCACATTGTTAGGCCAGACTGAGTAAGGATGGCAGATTTCCTTCCCTGTATGACAATGAATTAACATTAATGAACCAGATGGGTTTTTATGATAATCGACAGTCATTAGACTTTTAATTCCAGCTTTTTTAATAATTTAATTCAAATTTCACCACCTTGGCCATGGTGGGATTCAAACCCTGGTCCATGGAGCATTTTCCAGGGTCTCTGGATTACTAGTCCAGTGACAATACCTGTACTCCACTCTGCATTGCATTCAAGTTCTTTTTTTAAAAAAATGAGGCTTGAAATGTAAATGTGAATTTCTTAAGAATTTGAAATAGTTTGTAAATGCTTGAGTTTTGGCAATGTTACACAGCTAAACACAAAACAAATTCTTGAATCTTTTCTGGTTGAATTATTTTGTCTTCTGTTACCGCCTGTGTTTTCTAACCTTTGATAATATGGCATAATCATGAGAAGTTTTACAGGAATGATGCTAGAAAACCATTCTAATGCTCCTGGGAGGCAAGTTTTTCACTGATGTATTTGTGCCATTGCTGATCACTACTTGAGTTATTCCTGGAAAATGTGATTACGAACATTGGGTGAAGATACAAATATATTTGTTTTGAGGCTTCCCACAACTAATTAGGCTCCTGACATTCAGTGTTTGGGCTCATACATGAAGAATAGCAACTTTGAGGGCTGGTGGTGTTCCTCATAGATTCATAGAATCCCTACAGTGCAGGAAGATGCTAGTCAGCCCATCGAGTCTGCACTGACTTTCCGACAGATCATCCTACTCAGATATTTTTTATTGAATTCAAATTCCACCATTTGCCGTGATGGGATTTGAACCCGGGTCCTCAGAACATTAGCTGAGTTTCTGGATTAATAGTCTAACGATAATACCACTAGGCCATCAGATCATCCTACCCAAGCCCTATCTCCACAGCCCCATGTATTTGCCCCATTAATGGCCCTAATCTACACATCTTGGGACACTAAGGGGCAATTTAGCATGACCAATCCACCCAACCTGCACATCTTGTGGATTGTGGGAGGAAACCGGAGCATAGACATTGGGAGAATGTGAAAACTCCACACAGTCACCCATGGTCGGAATTGAATCCGAGTCCCTGGCACTGAGACAGCAAGGTGCCACCGTGCTGCCTCTGGAACTATGCTCCATCCAGGATTGTTCAGTGAACAAAAATGGACATGATAAATAAGAAATTGGAACATTTTTTTTCTCCGTGATCTACTTGTTCAGTTTAATAGAGTAAGATATATTCTATTTTCTACTGAATCTGTTTTTGAGTTGGTAATGTGGAAGGTTTTCTTGTAACTATCTAATGATTGATCTCTCAACACATCTTAATCGTCAATTACTAATAATTGTTTCAGAGCTGAAGGGAGCAGTAAAATCCAGGCTCAGTTGGAGTCGCAAGCAGTGCGAAGATCTCAGCCTTCTGCACAGTTTAGAGCCCCAAATAAGCCATGTCCTGGGCCGAAAACGTCTCCTTCAAAGGACAACCCATCACCTGAACCACAGCTCGATGACATAAAAAGAGGTATACAAACAAAAGATCTATGTAGATGCAAACATGAAAACTTTTAGGAGCAGGAAAAATTCTTTGATGCAACAAGCCCCAACAGCTTCTTCCAATGTTTTACTGTTTAGTGTATATCTTCTATCCTGTTCCTCCTCCCAAAATGTATGACCTTGCATTTCTCTTCGGTTTATCCATATGCTCTGCCGACAAACTGTTTGTCTTTCCCAAGTAGTTTACAGTCTTCAGTGTTGACTAAGCGTCCCATTCTGGGCCACATTTTGATATAAATCTGAGTCCAAGTCATTCATACACATATGTTTGATAAATAAGAATGCTGAAGAAGTGACCAATTTAGATAGATCAGGAAATGCAATATTGATGAAATTTCAGTAGGCTTTCGATAAGTTATCTCGTAAACAATCTGTTACAAAATTTCAAGTCTGATATAAGAGCAATTGTAGCTGCATAGATGGAGGGTTGGTTGATGAACAGGAAACAGAAGGTGAGGCTAAGTGGATGTTCCTTGCATTTGAGAAGAATTAAAAATAGTATTCCCCATGGGTCAGTATAAGTAAAGGGTTTGGCTAGTTTGGTATGGTTGTCAGACTTCAGGAGGCCCTGGACAAGTGAGAGGAATGGACAGATTGGCAGATTCAAATTATAATGGAGAAGTTTGTTTTGTTTTATAGAGTATAGTGTGCATTCATTGGAAAGTTATAAAATATATGCAGCAACAGAAAGACCTAGAGGTTCTTTTAAAGTATACATTCAGCTAAATAGTTATAAAAGGCCAGTAACATTTTGGGTTTTAGAAATTGGAGCAGAGAGAAAATGATAAATAGTTACAAGGCAATAGCAAACTACAGTTGCATGCAGGATGCAAATTTTTGGTGCCCCATTATGTAAAACATATTTAAGTCATGGAAGCATACAACATAGATCCACCAGAATGTTACCAGGAATGAGAAATTAATAGTGATGGGGAGATACTTGAGATGAAAGCAAAATACTGTGGATAATGGAAATCTGAAATAAAAACAAAAGTGCTGGAAAAACTCGGTGGGTTTAGCAGAGCATGTGAAGAGAGAAACAGTTAACGTTTCGAGTTCATATGACTTCTTTGGAACTCCAAATACTTGGACAGTTTCTGATAGAACAGAGTGGATAAAAAAGAGATTTTAATTGTGTTTTTAAATTCTGAAAGATTTTGACTATTTCCTCATTGAGGGTCACCAAGTTAAAATTATCACTGATAAGTTAAGAGTTAGAGCTTGGAATGCTTTACTGCAGCGAGTTGCTAAGGCAAAAACCACTGAATCTTTTAAAAGAAAGTGGATCATTATTTGAAGTTGAGTAAGATTTTTGGCTCTTGAGAAAGAGATTTAGGACAGTTGGGTTATTTCATGGCAACGGTCAAGTACAAATATGATGAGTCTCTTTCTGGTCTGTAAATTTCAATGGCTTGATCACTACCTAGTGGGGCACTAACATTTACATCTCTCTAAATTAGAAAGCACCTATCAGCCACCACTGTTTTTGCTCTTTGGCCCAACGATTCATTTTTTTTCACCCATCCACTCTTTGTGTAAATGTTTGAGGCACAGGAACAGACTTTTCAATACCTCAGTCCTGTTTCACCTTTGTGCTAGATCACGGCAGATTGGTAGCTTAACTCCATTTACCCACCTTGATTCTACACCTCTTGCTTAACAAAACTTTTCAAAAATGTAAAAACTTTGATTGTTTGATCTAGCCTCAATAGCTACTTGGGTGTGGCCGTTCCAAATTTCTACTACCTTTAATGCCAACATGTTATTACCTTGTTTGCATTATAATGTAACCTTGTAAAACAAATAATATCCTTCTCATAGAATGGTGAACATGGAGTCTAACTATATTTTTATATAGTATTTTAGCTTTTTTACTTGTACTATTTATCCATGCTGGTGCAACTCAGTAGTTTGTTTTGCCTTATTTTACTGCAAACATGCACAATTTGTTTTTTCTAATTTTTCACCACAATCTCAAATCTCTTCTATATGCTCCGTCATGATTGAATTCAGAATGTATTCAATTCCTTGTTTACATGCTAATTTTTATAACTGTCAGCGTTCAACTCCATGCACCATCTTTCCAAAAGCTTCAAATCTTTCTAAATTTATTTGTGTTGGTCTTAATTATGCTTCCACCACTTTAGTGTCATCTACAAATGAAATCTTGGCTTCGGTTCCATTGTAGATTGGCATATGTCTGTGATTTCAATTTCTTAAGGAGCAGAAATAGGGAATCTCTTTATTTTCAAAAAGAAGGTAGATAAATAGCTGTGTGTGAATAAATAGTTCTATTTATTTTTGCAAAAGGAGTTCATTCTTTTTTCTATTGATAGCTGTAACTACCACAGGCATTTTTACTCCTTAAAACATATCACCTTGTTCTATTTACTACAGGTGATGAGAATTACACCGCAATAACAAGGTGGTTGTCTGTGAATTTCAGCAATGTGCTGCTTTATGATGTGTGTCATGAAAGGGGAAAAAGAACAGATTTTTAAATGTGCTTGATCATTAATAGTTTTAAATTGTTTTTTATTATATTGCATTCTTCCCTATACAAGAATTTTAATGCAAAACAAGGCACAATGTCTAAGAAATATTGAGTTGCATCTCTTTAAAGAAAGCCAGTGAATTTAGAGCTGGTATCTTACCTTATTTTCCTCTCCATCCTTATAGAATTGAGAGCTGAAGTTGATATTATTGAACAGATGAGTAGCAGCAGTAGTTCCTCAGACTCAGGAAGTTCCTCTGGCAGTGACGACAGTTCTAGCAGTGATGTGGAAAATGAAGCTCACCCCTCCTCTACACCACCACAGATGCAACCCCAACAACAACCCCAATCCCAACCCCAGCAACAGCAGCCACAACAGCCATACCAGCAGTACAGTAACAGAAGTGCCGCCACAAATGGCACCAGCAGACCAGGAAGCAATCAGCTTATGAGCACACTGAGTAAGTATGCTGAACTTATCTGCATTCTTCATGCGGTTGTAAGATAACGTTCTACCACGTTTATGTTCTACTTTCCTACTGTGCAATGCGTGTTTGTAATTAGATGCGTGGCTCTCAATTATTCAATATCAAACAAAGGTAAAGGCTGTTGCTGCCAATGTGAGAATGTTTGTTTATGGCAGAAATGCCCAAAATCTGTTGGTTATTGCTCAGAGTATTGCCCACATTCTGCTGTGATTACATAATTTTCAAGAATATCCTAAAAGGTTAATGATATCTCCAATTCTTAGCCAAAGGCAACTTTTCATCTTCTCATAGAATCCTATAGTACAGAAGGAGGTCATTCGGCCCATCAAGTCTGCACCGACCACAATCCCACCCGTTTCCCCACATATTTACCCTGCTAATGCCCCTGACACTAGGGTCAATTTAGCATGGCAATCAACCTAACCCGCACATCTTTGGAGTGTGGGAAGAAACCAGAGCACCTGGAGGAAACCCACTCTGAGAATATAAGCAGTGAAAATAAACTTGCATCAAATAGCTGTAATTTTGATGATTTCATTAACACCATTATTTTTATGTACAGTTAAACATTTATATTTATTATTTTTGTTTTACTTAATTGGATATACGGAGGAATTTGCCCTGGCTTTCATCATAAGGTTATAAGTAACATATCTCATTAAGACCTGCATGTTTCTAAACCTATGCAGAACTTGACATAAGTGGAGATGTGTATAAAATATTAATAAATATTCAACATCATAAAAGTTATCAAAAGCTATTTTATTAATTTTTAATCGCTGGAATGTTTGCAACCAACTCCCCAGCCAGAAATTGCAGAAGGCCCAGACCTGACATAAGATGGCAGCCAGCCAAAAATAAATGCAGCCTATACTGCAGTCACTTAAAGAATTGCTTTGTTTTCCAAAAGTTATTGCAATAAAATCCAGTTTTTATTATAACAAAAGCCAAAGACAACATACACGTAGCTCAGTGTTAAGGTCAGTCTGACAGTGGTGTATCTATCCACCCCACCTGTTAGTATTATTAATTTTCAGCAGCTGGATTGATTGCCTCTTGTTGCAAGCTGCCGGCTCTGTCATGGCTCCTGTGCATTTGGTTATCAGATACAGCCAATAATTGGGTTGTGTTGAGCACTTTTACTTAGCATTTCTATGTCTACATTGTCGTATTTAACTCAGTGGAGCTGTGCCAGCTTTTCGACCACCTCAACAACAAAGCGAGAGGTCCTGACTACTGCAAGTCAGTGTTGTGGTTGTTTTGCAGACAACCTGAACTTGGGTGGTGTGAACTGGCACACTAGCTACAATGCAACAGATTGGAATACTCCCAATGATGGGCTCTGCACTCAACCTCAAACCTTACTGGCGTCACAGCTGTTTTTCCACTATTTCATGCTCCCCATTATAAATAGGATACAAAGGGCATTGCTACCAGGCAGTGAAAAGAGATCACACTAGAATTTTAATTTTGATGGACCCCCCCTTAAACCTCGCAGACCCATAGGGGGGAATGTTCCCCTGGGTGAGATCTCTATCCTACAAAAATTGTGAACAATACGACACTAACAGTTTGCTGTGGATACATTAGTTTCCATCTAATTCTTAGGTCGCATTGCCATTGAAATGAATAGCATAATGAATAGTCGGCTACTTTAGGTTTTTCTTCTAATTATAGAATATCTTATTCCTGAAAATCCCACTTCCAAGATTTGGGCTTCTACCATGAGCTCCACTTCCCATTGGCAGAACTCTCTTGGGACCCTCCCCATAACTTGCCTGCTGGCCTCCAGGTTGTCTGATCTTCATAGACCCAAATCCATTGAGCTGCCTTCTTGCTGTCCTTTACAGGTGGGCAGCTAGCTGGCTGGCAGGATCCTAGTAAGGCCTGGCTTTTAAAGTGGATTCTGTCTCTTAAGCAGCTCACAGGCAGGTGACCTGCCCAGTACTTAATATTGCCCTTATAGAAGAGGATTAGCTAGAAAGTAAAAATAGATGTGAATGGCTATATAAAGGTTACTTGCTGTATATAACATGAACCTTTATTTTTAGGAAATGATTTGCAATTGAGTGAATCTGGAAGCGACAGTGATGATTGAAGTTTTAAGAAAATGGACCACGACCTCCACGATGACCTAACACGGAGATGACATTGGTGTAGAAGTTTGCTGATCCTGATTTTACTGTTAAAAACTCATTGTGTGTCCTTACTGCAGTTTTGATATCAGATGTGTGAGTGTTGAGTGATTAATGCAGTGTGTTTTATTTTAAAAAATATATTTAACTGCTTTTTAAAGTTAAACTAGAAAAATTTGGTTTACTTGTATATTTTGTCAAGTATTCTAATTAATTTTTCTGAGACTTTATTGATCAAATATATTTTAAATGGACCGAACCGCCAAGCTTAAATGTTCAGAATTGAAGCTACAGCCAAGTAGAAATAGATTTCAATTATGTATAAAGGCATTGTTTACTTTACATATTAATATGAATCATACAGTAAGTTTATATATCAGAACAGATATCACACAATGCAGAAACCAAACAATTCTCTGGAAGTGCTAATGTCCCACAAATACCAAAGTGTTTGTGAAGTGACTGATATTAAGATGGGTAGTTTATGATGGTTAATGATATAAATCTTTATTGGATACTAGCCTAAAGTCTTTATTGACTACACTGTGCACGCTAAACTTTATATAAATCAACAGCAGGATTGTTTCCTATTTTTTAATTTTCTTTTTGAAAACGGTGCTATACTGGGTTTTAATTTTCAGCAAAGCCTTTTGGGCATGATGATCTGAACATATAATAACAATGTGAATGAAATACATCTTGAACAGCATTAGTATATTTTTCTTTCATGGAAGGATATGTTTGAGACTGAACGGTATATTGACTGAGCCCTCCACCCATCTTGCAATGTTAGTGTTTCCAACATGAAATGGGTATTTCTTACTGTTTAAGCAGTTCAGTGAAAAATGCTGTAATGTATGTCCAGAATATTTTCTTGAATTTCTCTCATTTGATTGATATTTTTGAATTTTGTGTGCATAAAATAGAGAACACATTCCTGTTAATGTCTGATGCAATTTTGTCTTCTCCCCGCTTGCAATCACTGTACATCGCTCCTAGCCCTGATGAATGAGCTGGTGAACTGCCCCCAAACCTCTGCCATAACACTCAGTAAACAGGCACTGGAAGGTATTGGGTGGAGGAGGGGGGTGCTTCATGTGTTTTACTTTTCTATTTTTGCATAACTTTTCATCACTTCCTCCAGACAACTCATCTAAGGTAAGAACCTCAATATGCAGGGTTTATGATTTGTATCCACTTGTATCTGTGAAATATCATTCACGACTTCTAAATGAAACAGCAATGCATAGGCAAAATAAAGCGTGCAGCAAGATCTTTATACATTTAGGAAATTAATATTTAATGTTTTCTAACAAGATTGATGTGTAAGACTATAAGCCAGATACTTAATGCCTGTCAAACTGTGAATGGAATAACTTGCATGTTAACGTGACATGCCATTGGATACATTAAGCCAAATAGTAAATTGCAAAATAAAATGACTAATTGAGAGGAACATAACACTGAAATTTTGGGAGCAGGTTTATTTTGTTTCTCTCCATTCAGTTTTCTGGTTCCCGCTTTTCTTTCTTCTCCATATCTAATTGTCCTTTGAAGTCTATTTACAGTGACTGTTTCATAGCCATTTTTGTTTAAACTTATTCCATAATTCTGTTACTCCTCGAGGAGGAAGTTTTTGCCTCAAATATTCAGTATCCCCTTGAATATACATTCCTTTATCAACACATTTGATAACCAGTGTTTCCATACCATATCAAAGGTGATAATATTCCTGTGATTAGAGGACCACTACTATGGATAGTTCTGTTGATGGGTCTGATCAACAACTTGAAGATTTATACATCCCTCTGCCAATGTAACCCTGTGCCAACTTGATGGATTCAAAAATGTATGCACAGACACTCCAGATTTCTTTCATGATTAGATTTCTTTCATGATCAGCACGCTGTAGGATGTTCTGTTTTAATGTTTACACTCTATCCCTCTGACTACTGTGTGAGTGTAGCTTAATACAGCAGCTTGATGTATGTATTTTGTTCATTACAATTTAAATGTATAGCCAGTACCATTGATCAATATTAAAGAACTTTAATCAGAACTGCAGGGTGGCACAGTGGTTAGCACTGCTGCCTCACCGGGACCTGGGTTCGATTCCCGGCTTGGGTCATTGTCTGTGAGGAGTTTGCATGTTCTCCCCGTGTCTGCATGGGATTCCTCTGGATGCTCTGGTTTCCTCCCACAGTCCAAAGATGTGCGGGTGCGTTGACTGTAGGTGCATTGGCCATGCTAAATTGTCCCTTAGTGTCTCGGGATGCGTAGGTTAGAGGAATTAACGGGGTAAATATGTGGGGTTACGGGGATGAGGCCTAGGTGGGTGCAGACCAGATGGGCCGAATGGCCTCCTTTGCTCTGTAGGGTTTCTAGTATTTAAAGTATTCTCTCAAGATGAGATCAAGTTGGTTAACAGCATTCTTTGTCCAAATCTATCCTGTGTTTATGTTTCTTAGTTCTATCCATCACAGTGAGGGCGACACTAAAATAGTGGAAATATCTGTGTAAGTTTAAAAACTTAATTATCTAATAGGTCTACGCTAATTCCAGGTGCCCTGGCTGTTAACTCCTGGTTGGGCTGAATGTAAACTCAGAAGCTGTTTGTTTCAACATTAAGGTAACTTCTACACTTTAAGGTTTGACGAATATTAAGCTCTATCATTATCTTTGTAAAGTTGCATAAATCTAAATTGGCTACTTTGTTCACCTCTTCTTTGAATAAGACTGTTTTGCATCCAGAATATACACTCAGTTGGTGGCGTTGTTTGATTTATTTTGTACCATTCCACAATTGTGACTTGGAATCTTTGTTCACCATCTAAAAAAAGCAGATGGTAAAATGATCATTGTAATGATTGTATAATTTATCTACAAGAACATAAGAAATAGGAGCAGAGTAAACCATATGCCCACCAAGCCATTCAACACGATCATGGCTGATCTTGGGGCTTCAACTCCATTTTTCTACCTACTCCTCATATCCCTTAATTCGCTGAGACACCAAAAATCTGTCTTATCTCAGCCTTAAATGTATTTAACAATGGAGCATCTACAACTCTGGGGTAGAGAATTCCAAAGAACCACAACCCTCTTGAGTGAAAGAATTTCTTCATCTCCGTTCTAAATGATTGGCCCGTTATCCTGAGACAGTGCCCCCATGTTTAAGATTCCCCGACCAACAGAAACAATCTCTCAGCATTTACCCTATCAAGTCCATTCAGAATTTTGTAGGTTGCAATTAGATCACCTCTGATTCTTCTGAAGTCCAGAGAATATAAGCCTAATTTACTTATAGGCCAACTCATTCATCCAAGGGGCTAATTTAGTGAACTTTCACGCTACTGTCTTAAATGCAAGTACATCTTTAAATGTGGAGACCAACACTGCACAGCACTCCAGATTCGGTCTCATCAAAATCCTGTACAACTGTTGCAAGACTTCTTTATTCTTTTGCTCTTATCCCCTTGCTATAAAGGCCAGTATGCCATTTGTCTTCCTAATTACTTTATGCATCCTTGTCAAAAACACCTAAATCTGATCATCAATGCCATACATTGCTCATCTTTTAATTATTCTGCTTTTCATTATGACAAAAGTGAATAACTTCACTCTTCCCTATATTATACTCCATCTGCCACCTTGTTGCCCATTCACCTAACCTCTCTATACTCTTTGCAACCTCTGTGTCCTTCCCACAGCTTACCTTTCTGACTAGCTTAGTATTATCAGCAAACTTTGATACATAACTCTCTGACTCTCCATCTAAGTCATTGATATTGATTGAGGGACAGCTGAGGACCCAGCACTGATCCTTGCCTGCCAACTTGAAAAAACCCAATTTATGCCCATTCCCTATTTTCTAATTGTAAATCAATTCCCTGTCCATGTTAATACCTAATCCCATGAGTCCTTATTTTACCTATTAACCTTTTGTGTAGAACCTTATTGAATCATAGAATCTCTACAGCGCAGAAGGAGGCTATTCGGTCCATTGAGCCTGTAAGACAACAATCCCACCCTATCACCATCATCCCATTTATTTTACTCTGCTAGTCCTCCTGACACTAAGGGACAATTTAGTATGGCCAATTAACCTAACCTGCACATCTTTAGAGTGTGGGAGGAAACCAGAGCACCTGGCGGAAACTCACGCAGACACGGGGAGAATATGCAAACTCCACACACAGTGACCCGAGGCTGGAATCGAACCTTGTCTCTGGTACAGGGAGACAGCAGTGCTAACCACTGTGCTATCATGCTGCCCTCAAATGCCTTTTGGAAATCCAAATTTGGTATATTGCATCTATATTGGTTCTCCTTATCTATCCTATTAGTTACAGCCTCAAAACAACTATTAAATTTGTTAAACAAGATTTCCCTTCAGTAAAACCATGTTGACTTGTTCTAATCATGCTGTACTTTTCGAAGATTTGAGTAAGCAGCTGGTCTAGCAGCTGGTGTGTGAGAAGTAGGAGTATATTGAATAGTGTGGACAGTTAAGTAGCGGGTTGGCACCCTAGTTGGTGTGGAACTGTAGTCGTGTACAGATCAGAGTTGGTATGTACTGCAGATGTTTGGATTTATTATTGTCACATGTATTGGTATACAGTGAAAAGTACTGTTTCTTGCCTGCGATACAGCCAAAGCATACTGTTCATAGAGAAGGAGAGGCTGCAGAATTTAGTGTTACAGTCAGAGCGAGGCTGGAGAGAAAGATCAGCTTAATATATAGAAGGTCCATTCAATTCAAATTCTGGAGCTATGGTGATGGGATTTAAACTCTAATGGATTATTAGTTGAAGAAATCCTTAGTAAGTTTTAGCGTCACAAGTAGGCTTACACTGCAATGAAGTTACTGTAAAAACAGTAACAAGAAATGTAGGTAGGGTACGGGGAGGAATGCCGTTTAAAGGTGCTGAATTGGCAGTAGTTGTTTGGAATGCAAAGGCACCAAGGGGCAGGGGGACGAGAACGTTGGAGGGAGGATGGAGAA
Source organism: Mustelus asterias (assembly GCF_964213995.1). NCBI lineage: Eukaryota > Metazoa > Chordata > Chondrichthyes > Carcharhiniformes > Triakidae > Mustelus > Mustelus asterias. The sequence continues at coordinate 575 of NW_027591032.1, read as the reverse complement.
GCACGTGCAGCGTGTGCGCGCGGGGCTCCGCCTACCGAGGGCCGCGGCCGCTCGGATTGGGTAGCGAGGGCGCGCGGGAGGATCGCGCGAGCCGGAGTGCGTGGCGGCGGGTTACAGTCAGGGAGCAGCACACAGTCCGCGGCGAGGAGAGCAGCGACCACCCCCTCCCTGTCCCCCTCCGCGCGGTGACAAAACAAAGAGCGGCGCGCGCCATGGGCCGCGCTTTCCTCTAGGCCGATGCGGTGGCGGCACAGATCGCGCCTGAGGTAACGGAGCGGAGCGCAGCCGCACCCCGGAGAGGAGGCGGCCATGGAATTCCAGCAGTTCGTCGACATCGCGGATAAGTGGTGCTACAACACCCCGTTCGAGCTCATTGCGACCGAGGAGGCCGAGAGCCGCCTGGATTTCTACGCGGACCCCGGCGTCTCCTTCTACGTCCTGTGTCCGGACAGCGACTTCAGGGATAATTTCGTGAGTGGAGTGTGGGGGGCGGGGGGATGATTGATAAGCTCAGCTGGACTGCTGGGCCCCTCCTCCAGAACCCCCCCCCCCTCCCGTTTCTCCCCCCCCCCCTC